>NC_039485.1:733487-853922 GCF_003590095.1 Trichoplusia ni
TATACAATTTACTATATTAAAACACGCCAATGACGTCTGGCGAGTATTATTAAATTGAACCAGGTTTCAAAACTTGAAATTTTGTTCGTTTTTTTTTTGTTTTATTTGAGGTTGTATTCATAATTACAAAGCAGCATATTGTGGTTAAAACCAATCTGGCATGACCCCACAACGCACATATTATAAACATTTAAAAAAGAGTTGCTCTCGCTGTGCGAACGAGACGGCACTACGAGTGTGGCTATACGACTTCTCGCTTCCGGACAGACTCCAAACGTGATAAAAGAGTTTATAGTATAGAGGCTGTATCTGTAGCTGGTAACGAGGAGTCGATTCCCAATATGGATTATAGAGGTCGGATGTGTGGATAAAATACAATGAATATTAATTGCCGGGATTAAATCGATGCTTAATAGTGGCTTACTTTGTTCCGGGATAGATTAAGTGAGAATTTGTGGGTACTCAACCCACATATTGATTTGTCACCTAGCTAAGCTGTGACCGTAACAATAAGTTTAGCTATGATGTTTATGTTTAGTGTTCGTTTTAGGGGCAACTGAATTTGTCTGTGATACTTTCAACTGTTTAGGTCTCACGGTTTATGAGGTTTCGCTTGGTGACAGTCGGACAGACAGCGGTGCCTCAGCCATAGGGCTCCGACTTAACGTTCTGGGTACGGAACCCTAATAGTACACTTTATGAAGGGCTCAGAAGCCATTGTTTAGAATATTTATATTTTTTCAAATTAATTTTATTACAAAGATGGTGACACAACTACTAAAAGGACAAAATATTTTACGAAAGTTACGAGAACGAACTATATTAATACAGGCTGTAAATTTAGCGTTTAATTAAAGCTACAGTGATATTGTCACGTCACTGAAATATACACACACCGATACAGGTTCAAATGGCTTTGAACCGGTCCGGGCCGGTTCGAGCCGGCTGTAACCGGTGTGAGCCGGATGCGAGCGGTTTTAATTAAATTTCCCCGTTAAAATATTGCTATGTCCGTTTTCATTAGGCTGTATTGATGTGCCGTTTTGATCAATTGTGTGTGAGCTACGAGTATGGGAGAAGTGTATGTGTGTTCTTATTTAATTTTAGGTATAAATTGATACTTATTTGTTAAATGAATATTTAAGTGAAACTCAGCTACGCAGCAAGTGTTTTGGCAAGGAAAATAGTTTTTTGATGTTTAGTTGATGTTTAGTAACATAATTTTTAACAATTAATGTTCGATCAACTGCGAATATACATTTACAAGATAAAACAAGTGCTTATTTACTATTAAACCTATTGCCTTACATGCCTCTACGTCATTCTGTCCCGGTATTTAAATTGGTTGGGCCTAGAGGTCGCCCACATTCCAACGCACCGCAAGCGCGCTGTACTAAACGTCGGTATTAACTTGAAGGCACATCTGAATAGTTTGGGCTCAAGGATGCCAGGACTAATACCTCATTATCATAATGATAGCCGTTAACGTGTCGGCCGCGGCTATGCGGGATGAGGCTATCACAAAGGCTATAAGACAGAATTGTTTCTTTCTGCCCAATCACGACGCAGTAATTAATTTTCGAGGGTGGAACAACAAAGGCTTATGAATATCGTCGAATCTCGGTTTATCTTATGTTTTATAATCGGAGTTATGTACAGTGTTTTATTTTAGAACTTGTGACCGACGAGGATGAGGGTTTTGAAATATAAATATTATATTACGTCAAAAACTATGAGAGGTTTTTATGAAAGTTTGCCTAGGGTTGTTCGTGAATAATGTTTATGTCGTAATTAGGTTTTATGCATTTTAAGTTGTTAAAAAGGGGAAGATGAACAAAAATAGAAAATTAAAATTTTGATAACAATATTTTTAGGAGTCTGAGTAACTAAAGGCATAAAAATCACTATATTTTTTTTTTTAAACAAATATTTATTTGCCAAACCGTCTTATCATTAAAGTTAATTGTGGACATCAAATTTACTATCTCGTACATTTACAATTCCCGTTAATTTCAGGGTAGGTCGCGAGGCGTTTCCATTCGCTGAGGTAATATCACTACCATTCCGGTGCGGGCTTATACCCGAGTTATGACAGGTATCAAAATATATTTTATGTCACTGAATCTTCCCCTCGATGGAGGCATTTTATGCTTCGCGACCGTCGTAGGGTCGTTGGCAGAGATCTTTGTGATATATACACCACGCTATGACTATATGTGGAAAATATATTCTGCTATTTAACGTGATTTCTCATTGAATTGAGGTCACTATTGTGTATAACGTGTTGTGGGTTGGAGCCCCGCTTAGTGCAAGCGTTTCTGTGAGCCACTAATGCTTTACTGAATCTAGGAGCCTTTTGCAAATGACAAGAATAAAATCCAGTGCGGTAGTTGCTGTTCTTTTTAAAGAAATCATTGAAAGAAAAATATTCTCTTCTTAAAAACAAACCACTTTAGTTTCACATCAAATTGATAGTAAGTCATATTCGAAAATGATTCAGATACACATCACCCTAATTTATTATACAGTTTCAAAAACACAGGACCTTTAACTATTTGTTTCATTTAGTTAACTACTTAATTATTATGTTTAAATAATTCAATAATGCGTTTGCAGCAACAGATATCTGCTGACACCAAAAACCGCAAGCTTTTGATCAATATTGTGTGAAATAATACCATATTAATATTACAGTTTAAACGAACAAATAAGTTAATAATACTGTTTGATGCTTAACGTTGGACGGCATGATCCCAACTCACTGGGATTACAAGCGGTTAGGTTACTGAACTGCAATGTTATTAATTTACAGCTAAATTAATGTAGAGCTCATTCTGAATATAGTAAACCGCTTTTCTACGAAACTTTTTTTAATTATTTTGTAATTTGATAAAATTTTTACTTCAAAATCAAAACAAAAGCCCATCAAATTGATTTTACAAACTTTTTTTTATATTATAACTATTACTAGCTGTTGCCCGCGACTTTGTCTGCGTGATTTTCAAGATGTGAACAACTATGAAGTATAATAATAGCGATCATCGCAAAAATGTAATGCAATATTGAAAATGAAACACTTCTTTTTACATTTTAAGCTTGCTTTTTTTTTCTAAATTATAATGAATCTTGAGCGGCCCAAAGACTATCAAATGATTAAATCAAACACATTTCATCATTTACGATACTATCCTGGTGTCAAATATTTCACAGCTGTTTTAATGACTTTTTCTTATTTAATCCCAAAAAGAGGGGCTTATAACTTTGACATATCTGCCTGCCTGCCTGTCTGTCTGTGACATCATAGCTTCCGAACGAATTGTACAATTTTTATTTAAACGTAAATTATGTGCGAGTTTTCGTTAAGACATGTTTGACAAATTGAGCCGTTTAAAAATGGGGGGGGGGGGGTGCAAGTATGACAAAATAACAGAAGGTATAACTCAGTCTTAGCACTTCTGCTAAAAATGTTTTACTTTCGAGGGATTCCATTTTCTAATTGGGTGGGTTATGATTTTCGAGCACGTCTGTTCTTTGGCCGGCCTACACCTGAAATTGTTAGTCGGATTATGATAGTGATTATGAGGTATCATAAAATTATTATTGTACTGTAACCAAAGAGGTAAACCAGAACCATATTACTGAGGCCCCGGTGTCCGTTCGTCTGTCTGTCATCTGGCTGTTTCTCAGGAACAGTGATAGCCAGACAGTTGTTATTTTCACACACGATGTTTTCTGACGATATAAATAAGATGTCAAATTATTTTTGTGGACGGAGCTGGTGAAGTGAGAGTCGGGCTCGGTAACTGTGGATGTTACATAGTGTCATAAGATATAAGATTTTGCAAAATTGCGCCCAGATAAACGCTTTCCTGAAACACGTTATGTTTGATTGTCCTCTTAATATTAAAACTGATCTTCCTCACAAACATTTGGAATATTTCCAAAATAAAAAAGTTGGTAAACGTGTTATCTTGGCCCCCTGGTGTTTTGATCATAATTTGCCTTTAAATTGCTGATAAATAAATAGCGTGAAAAAAAATATATCAGACACCCCTTTTTTCAAATTGACAATGACAAAAATCTAAAGTATAGGATATGTCCAATTTGTGATGTTACGACAAAGCAAAATATGAACATAAAAGTGACTTCATGTGCATGAGTTCTATTGACTTATATTCGTTAACCTACCTGACGATCATTGAAGTAAAATACCGTCATCCCTACTGCATAAATGGAACTTAAATAAAGACTACATGAGGTTGGTTATGAGGTTACGCTGTCGATTCCGACAGCCACAATGAATTTTCCAGACATTGTGTGACGGATGTAAGTGCTGATAGCTACACGCTATTATCAGCCTTATTGGAGAAATTTCCAAAAATATGTTTCTAATCCTCGTCGGCTTAGCTTTGGGATCTCAGAAACTCATTCAGTCTCGTTCCTTCCCTTGTTTTTACCAGGCTACGAAAGAAGAAAATTTTAAATAAGTAGAGATTACAATAAATTGTTAAAGGAATCTTTGGAAGGGCCACGTGTGCGGTCTCTGTAATGGCGGATGTAGACCAATCAAATCGTTAAAATATTGAAAAATCCCAGTTATCAGTAGACATTGTTCTATCGATAGATACATAATGTCAAAAACCGTCTAGCGTACGCTCTTATTCATTGATAGCTTGGGTCTTATAGATCTTTCACATTGCATACCTATTATGAAGTTTTTATGCAAGTTTTCTGGGCTTTTCTATCCGAAATATTTTTGGTCTATGTAATGTTGCAAATTTAAGAAAACATTATTTCATTGTTTGAAAGGCTTTTTTTGTTTGAAAGTTTATATTTTTGTTGCTAGTTGTTACAGATGAACCAAGGTAATATAATTAACTGTGTCGTTCAGTAATTTATTGTTATGCATAATTATAGATGAGATCAATGTGAACTACATGCAACTTTGGGTTGAGTGTCACTACGAATTCTTTTATCTTGAAGTAGCATCGCCAACATTACCGAGCTAAAAACATAGGTATATACACCTATCGTAAATAAACACAAAATCATATTACGGCATTCCACATTTGAACTTGAGTAATTTTAGTAAACCAATAAAAATAAAAATAATTTAAGTTCCTTTGTTTCAAGAATGTACCGATTACGAAGTAACATTTGTATCAAAAGAATAATAATAAAAGTATTAATAGTTTATGTTTCTTTTATTTTAATTATTGTCGCGCTAGGTCTACATTAGAATTGAAAGAGAATAAAATGACTGATTTTGTGAAAATGATTTATTTTCGAAAAA
Source organism: Trichoplusia ni (assembly GCF_003590095.1). NCBI lineage: Eukaryota > Metazoa > Arthropoda > Insecta > Lepidoptera > Noctuidae > Trichoplusia > Trichoplusia ni. Next base: position 738,781 of record NC_039485.1, read on the forward strand.
ATATATTATTGCTCTGCCAAAAGTCTTAAGATAAATAGCGTGATGTTTTTGGAGTAAATTGATGACCGTGCTGCCTACTACTCAATGGGATGAAAATACACCTCATAATTGTATTACACGATGTTACGGGTGAGTCCAAAAATTTAAAACTTTACTGCTCATGCCCCCTGCATAGTAGCGTTATGGTTTTTGTATATTTGTTGTATCATGTGTACTATAAGGTTCATGCAAAATTTGAACGAAATATATTCAGCAGTTTATGAGATAATTTGATATTTGTTGATAGATATAAAAGGCTCCAGCTCACCCCCTGTAACGAAAAGCGAGATAATAAGTAAAAAGTATGTTGACCGGACCTCTTGTTGATATTCTCTGAAAATATGAATCAAATCTATCCAGTACTTTCCGAGATCTTTCCGGACATACATACAGACAAACAGACAAACAGACAAACAGACAAAAATTCTAAAAATCATATTTTCGGCATCGGAATCGTTCCTAGACCACCCTCCAATTATTCTTTTTTTTAAATATTCAATGTACAGTTTTCACTTTTCTACAATTTTATTATATGTATAGATAAATCAAATTTAACTTTAGTTGTAAAGATAACTTGACTATTTAACTCCTTCGAAAGCACTTGGTCGCTTGAAAAAGTGTTTAGAGATTGAAAAATGAATCCCTACTATAATATTATAAATGCGAAAGTAACTCTGTCTGTGTGTCTGTTACGCTTTCACGTCTAAACCACTGAACTGATTTTAATGAAATTTGGTACAGAGATAGAGTTGACCTTGAGAAAGAACATAGGATAGGTTTTATCCCGGACTATATTGATGAGTTCTCTCGGAAACGCGATATAAGCGACCTCGACGCGGGTGAAGCCGCGGGCGAAAAGCTAGTAACGTTATAAACTTAACTTATGGAACATCAGATACCTATATGCTAATTTACAGAGTTAACTAATACAATAGAAAATATGACAACACATCATAATTAAATAAATAAGTTTACAATATGACTCAATACAGAATCTTAGCACGAGTTTAATAAAAAACCTTGAATACCGTACATCAGTCAGTCTCCAACCAAATGGAATACGGAATCAGAAGTCAACCGTCGATCGTTAGATATAAACACGCATCGATCCCGAAGCGGTTACGATCTGTAAATCTCTCTCGTATTTTATTACTTGGTCCAATCTCCCACGATTGCCTATCTCCACGATAAAATCTCTCCTTTCTCGATATTACGTTTTAAACTTGCACCAAACAAGCATCGCAGCGGACCGCTTACGTAACGTGGAGTTACTTTTGAATTTATTCTTATCTCTGTGTGAAGTTTTGTGTAATATTTCCTGAGTTGTTCAAGTTTGTTCGGTCAGGAAGACAATGAACGAAATATTTATTAGAAATGATAGAGAAAATTGTTTACTTTGATATATGTCTATTCATAGTTGTAGTGTTGTGGTAGCTTAGCAGTTCTATGTATTTGACTAACGGTAAAGGAAAACAACGTCAGGAAACCTGGATTCCAAATATTTTAATCAAAAATCGCCAACCAGCAATGAGCAAGTGTGGAGATTAATGCTCAGAGCTTCCCTATACGGGAGAAGAGACCTGTTCGCAGCAGTGAGACGTATAAAGGCTAGTATTTTATTTTATGCATTATTAAAGCACGAAGAAATTGAAGCTTAGTTTGTTATGATTAAAAAAAAACAATTGTCGTTCTATTTTCTTCCATTTCTATACAGTTCCAAAAAAATAAAGGTCTACTCAAGCAATATTCCATATTTGCCCCAACCCTTCATATATAATCTTCTAGTAAATACCTAGTATTTACTGTCACCTCCAGGCAGAGCTATTATTACAAGCGCCTATTCCCCGCGTGGTGCTCTCAAACGTGATTTTTTCGTCATGTAGTAATTTGGATTATGTAGATTGCTTGTGATTGTCTGGCTCTGGCTTTACACCAGACCGACTCTCAGTTATAACAATGAATATTTTTACATATTCTGTTAATCGCCTCAATGCGTAATTTTTGAAGGATCTAAGTTACCTTGCACGATGACAGCAACGTCAAAGGTCATTTAATTTTTTTTTTTAAAGTCTAAGATACAAAAACAAACATTGATTTTTGGGAAAATACGTTTCATTTATAACAGTCTAGTCATAGAAAGATAATTGTTATATTTTTTCTTCCTTAAGCATATTAATGTAAAGGACAAACAGCAAAACCAGATAATCTAAACCGACAAAACAAAATCGAAATATTTATTTAAGTTCCAGGTGCGCCGCCATTAATCCTATCATCTGACGAAAAATAGAAGCTGACATAAAGACAGTTGAAACAGCAGCAAGTACCTCTGCAATGTATCGGACAAAGGGATGGCAATATCCCGGGCGCTTTGTGTAGCGAGCAAGGGGCGGAACCAATCCACGCCATTTGATGCAGACCGGTGACGACCGGTATCAAGACGAAATTACAATTATTCACGAGTATTTCCATTTTCAACTGCAAAGCAAAATTACGTATTGTGTTAGCATATTTCCTCTTTAGTTTGATGTGCTGTTTTTTTTATTTTTTCAAATCCTACAAACATGAATCGCGAATGTTTGTTACTCTTTCACGCAGAAAACAAAGAATGGATATAGACGGAGGTAGGTACGCAGCTAGTTTATACCCTTTATGAACATAGAATAATAGTAATTACCCGGGTTTTATGATTTCGGGTGTCCATTTCGATTTCTAGCGGAAGAAGCCATGAGTACCAGTACGGTAAAGATAAAAGCCTTAAATATCGCCAAGCTGTTGTGTAGATGAGAAGTACGAAGTTGTATAATTTGTAAATACACAGTGCACAAAACGAGGTCATCTTACCTGCAACGATACATATAGTCACGGATCCAACCTGTCGGTTTGTGTAAACAATGAATTAAATTCTTCAATTTTTCTCTATTTTCACGAACAGTGGGTACACAGTCAAGCCCGGCTTAATCTTGAGCGTAATTTCGGTTGCCAGCTCCGAGCTTTATTCTGTAAACACTCCGAATGTTTTACTTGGAGGTAGGCCAGTCGAAATTATGAATATAAACTAGATACTAAGCTTTGCTTAAGTGGATTTGTGAAAGATATCGCATGGAACGTGACGACTCATACAAATATATATTTAATCGTTTCTATGTTGGAGGAGTATTGGGGTGGAGTACTTTTTATTACATTTTGTCGATAATAAAAATTTCGATTTTCAATGTGACCCAATTACAGAGGCTCCGTTGCCTGTTTGCCAATCCTTCCATTACCAGGCTGTGTCTCTTGAACCGTAATAGCTAGACTACATTCACGTTCAACTCGCAAGATGTCCTCAGCTCATGATTAAGGACTCCTACTGGGCATTTTTACCCATATGGTAGTGAACCATAGTTATAAATAAATGAGCAAGATCCCAGGTTTAAAATCAAGGTCTAACTTACCTTAAATCGGTCAAAATAATTTCACATTATGACCGAAACAATCTCTAGGGTTGAACTTTTAAGTGAATTTGTAAAAAAATATACGTTACCCTTATTTTAATTAAACATAGTACTCGCATCGTTCCCTTTAAACACATTAAAGAACATTTCTTAAATATAAAAGAAATCGGTTATTCAAAGTAATAACGAGCAAGTCGAAAAAAGCTATATCATTTCAGCAAAAAGTTCCGTAAACGCAATAACCACATATCATAAATTACAAGACGAGTTACGAAATACTCGAAAAATTCCTTTAGGTTACTCGAGGCAAGAGAAATACGTATAAAAGCAATCACGCCTCATATCGGACGCGCTAAATTGATTTCATTAGACGGTTATAGCGGCAGTCGGCGGTGTCGGCTCATCCCTGACGCACGCGTAGGTGCTGCGAAAAAAAACACCTTATTGACGGCCGAATGCCAATATCTTGATCTATTTAAAAAAAAAAAACATTGAGGTGCGAGTCGGGCTTGCGATAATGAGGCTTCCGTACTAGGATTAAGAAATAAAATCGGACAAAAGAAAGTGTTCGTTTAACCCCAATCTTTATTAATTGTCCTTTTATCGGCTATACGGAAACGACATACATCATCATTAAAAGAAATAGCTGATTGGCAATCACTGTTCATGAGATACCGCCCGATGACAGCGCACGGGAGAGTTTTTTGAAGGTGTATTTAATCCGAAACTTATACTTTTCTAGTCTTTGTTTTAAATATATAATAACCAACAAAAATACATTAATAAATTAAAATACTGATGTCTAGATATTAATCAGCTTTACTAGTATAGTTTATTAGGTGGTATTACCTCAAATAGAGACACTTTTGCTTTATGAAAAGAGTCTAGACAGCGATATAGTTTTAATGTTTACTCTTTGTTAATAATTCCCAAAAAGACATTAAAAGTCGTGTTCAAAGGGAAGGAGAGATTAACATACTATTTTGTACATTGTTTTATTTCATTAAAAAGATTAGACTGTTACAAATTTAAATATCACAGTTACTTATAAAGTTTCTAACCGGTTCTTCTCCATAGGAATAAATTTCTGGAACCGAGGACCAGAGTCATTATTTTAACGTTTTAAAAAAGCCTAGAAAACGGCCCATTTGAAATAAAAAGATTTGATTTTGAATTTATATTTATATAATAAATCTGCATTGGAAATGGAAAGTATATTAATGTACCAACCGTATTCTTATAAATAATGATTTATCTCATCTTAGACCTTAAACAGTGACATATCGATTGTCTTAAATTGCATTTGTTTGTGATAAGACTGGTTGCATCATCGGCAGCGAATCAATTACTGAAGAGACAGATATTTATTGGCGGTTGCGGTTTTTTTCCATTCAGTCTTCATTGTGGATATCGGGAATTACTGAACCAATAAAAACAGTTGTTTAGATGATTTGTTGGGCCTCGAAACAAGTGTGTGGTAAAGTTGTATATTCTGAAGTGTGTTTTATTACATATGTGTAAGTTTAAGACTTGGTATCAATGTTAACTCATGTGCAAAAGGTAACAGCAGGTAAAAATAAAAAATCCAGCATAAGTAAAGTTGGAGCTATTTCTGTGATTTTTTTTATCTAACTTAATTACTATTTAGTTAGGTAGCCATAAAAGTTTCACTTACAAAAAAAAATCTAAATTGTAGATAAAACAATTTTATTATTAAAAATCTCATGCGTTCTTGTTAATGAGTAGCGTTCGCAGTCTTCTGGAAAATATCATTAAATTTTGTTTCCCATCTTATTGTTAGTGATAATCAATGTTAACCAAGTACCTATAGTAAGTATCTAGTTTGACGTGGGATCTAACAACCCTCAGATCACCACGAGTACTCTTCGGATGCGCTCGCCTAGTTTCGGAATCAATCGGAGCCTTTATTAATGAGCTCTCGACGAGGTCGCGAAGGCGCTGCGTCAGCGGTGCTCAAGTGTAGGCATATGGACCGATACATGTGGATACTAGATATAATATGGCTTCTAATATGTAGGTTTTTTATCATTTTAAAAGATATAACATATTTCAAAAAGTTTTCTCTCTTGTTTTTAGGTTTAACATCATAGTTCAATTCAACGAAACTATAATAATAATCATTATTTATTTCTCGCTTCACAAAGGTTCGCAATGCATTAGTTAATACTTAAAACAATATTATGTAAAAAGGTATAATTTATGATCCTTTGTGAAGGACTGGAGTACATACTAGGATACCTTGTGACAGAGCACCAGGCTCTCACCCCGAATTGGCAGTGATGGACAATAATTTTATCTCAAACATTGAAATTGCAACGAAAGTGAGGCTAACTCGTTAAGTATTTATTCCAGGTACAACTTTAAAATATGGAAGAATATGCATTTTAAGAACTAGTCGTCTCATTTCTCTCACAAAATCCAAAGCACGATAATCATCTGTCCAGTCCTGTGTAAACTTATCGTACGTTTAGAATATTCGTTGAAAAATACAAGGGTCTTGTCCATCATGAACTTCAAAAGCGGAAATTAAAACGGCCTTTTGAAGAATAGGATATTTATTTCACTGACAATTAAGCGACGGCCTTCGTCTACTCAAAATCCGAAATCCGGAAAATTACAAATAGAGACAGAACCTCTTTGTTTACCAAAATCCTGAAGCAAGAGATAATACAGACATGTTAATTGTGAATTAGAACAAGTAATCCATGTTACGCGAAGCTTATTAATGCTGCCTACACTGAGATGTTTTAATAATATATTTTAGAGAACAACAAAAATACTAAGTTATTTGTAGAGAATTGAAAAGGGTAATAATAATCGCATCTTTAATAAATACTTGATTAATGTGGGTTGGATTGGGGGGGGGGGAGCTTGGTTCTATCACACTAACAAAATTTGTAGTAGAATTTTAAATAATATTCACCCTATAGAATTTTTAATTTAAATAATTCAAAGCTCTTCTATGGCTAAGACAAAATAGTAATATTAAAAACCATTTTCAGTAATATCTAAGCGTGAATATCTGTTAGCGTGGGTGCTGAAGGCGCCTCCTAGATATGATGTCAAAGGAGAAGATAACGGTAATCCAACGTTACAAGGGATTTACCTAAAACATAATTATTTGGAAGATATCTTGTCTAATTAATCCTTTCATCATTAATGTCTGTTCAAAGCAGGTTCATTAATTCATGAGAGTAGGTACATGTTAATACTATGTTCGATGTTTTTAGTAAGTAGTGTCTTTTATTTAGAAATCATACCTTTTTAAATGAAACAAAATTAATTAAATTAAAAATAGACTGGAAGGATCTTAATCAAGGTTTTCTTTTAATTGAGTGTTCAAGTTGTGTGTATTCAACAACCAAATTAGTCCAACTAAAAGCAGAAATGACAAGAAGAAAGAATTTAGTGAGTTCTTTCCACGTCTCAAAATTACATTCATTCAGTCTTCCTAAGTGAGTGTATTGTGTAAAAAATAATGAAATATTTCATATTTGAGGAGGCGTCGGATCTCGGCGTCGCCACAATTTCTTACAGGGAAGTGAGTGAATGTTTGTAATAAAAACGTAATAAGCTTAGAGAAGGTCGTGATACGCGCGGCCTCGTGAAGGGCGGGCGGCGCGACGCTACTCGCATACTTCATACGCAGCCAATAAACGAGGGTTGTCATGCAACGGTATGCGGCACAGGAGGAACACTAATATTAGAACAAACTGTTCGTTACTTAATGGGAAGACTTAGGACATAACTTTGAGTAGTAGTTGATTGCGTTTGTGTTGGGAATTCAGATTATTCACGCACTTCCCATATGCATACTCTGACATTACCCGACTATTTCCTCCGTCAGGTAATTAGCAGTCCATTATTATTCCGTATAATTAGGATAAAGAAAAACTCATTTGAAAACTGTGAAATCTATCTGTGAAGTGGTTTAGCTATCACGGTTTTTGAGATACTGCCTAGTGACATAAGGACGGACAAACAGAGGTTCTTCTCCACCCTTTGGGTACGAAACTCTAAAAAGGGGTTCAGATTATGTCTTGACTAAAGTACAAGGATTATTGTCAAAGTAATTTTAGTTTAGTAATTAGAGTTTAGAATATAACCATAAATCAATAAGAAGTTAAAACAAATCTGTTCTAGTTTCGACTTTGTAATAATCATTTAATCATTTTGTAAATGCAAATGTAAATATAATTAAAACAAACTATCATAAAAGTGTAATTATAAAGCTAGTATTACTTCAAGTTACACGATAGCCCATTTATTTTGCACGGCCTGCGGTGGGCATACGATATAGCCTTAATTGAGCGAGCGATACTGCATGCGATACAAATTGATGGATGATACGCGTGTCCGAGATATTCGGAACGATAACTGCAAACTGTACAATACCGAAACTAAATAATCTATTAGTAGAAATCTGTGTTTTACTGAAACAAATCCTAATAGTTTATGCATTTAGGACAAAGCAAAAAATAAACAATTGTATTCACATTTGACATTAAATTCTGGAGTTTGATCCTTAACGCCTTAAATTAAAATTCTTTCGATGGAGACGGGTTATGTTTTTTTTTATATTGGAGTCTCGTCGCATTCAGATTATGAACCCAAGCTTTTTTCGAGATGAAAACTAATCACAAATTCCCGAATAATATACAACAGGGTTGTAAAGGGTTGTACAGGGTTATAAATTACAAATTCAGCTCACGAAAGGAAGAACTATTGATAAATTAAGGTCATTAATTTCGGTCGAATTCTACTCGTGTAAAGTATTACTATTATTTGATTTTGTACCGAAAATAATTGGTACCGAAAGTCACAAATAATTGAACTTGGTCATGCGTACGTAGTTCGTTTTAAACTATATCTATAGACATAATTCTGTTATAATTTGTAAAGTTCTATGAATTTATAGCGCAGTGAAGTGTCGCCAAGTCACACCTGCGACCTAATGAAATTGTTTTAATTATTACTTCGGTATAAAAGTTTATTAATGAAACTGTCGCATCAAATTTACCTTCCTTTAGAAATCCGTATTGAATTTATTTGATTTAGCTATATAAATATGATAGGTACGTATTGTTCAATTCCGTACATTTTAAAACATTTTTAGGAATTGTCAATCATTTTGTTAAAACAACGGCTATGTCATTCTCTAAAATAAATACCCAAAAAACGTTTCTCGGAAGCCAATATTTCGGGTCGCCGCACCGGTTCCGGGGAGTAAATAATAAATGTTTCATGTCCTTTACAAAAATATAATCCATGGAGGTATTATTACAAATTACACGTGTTCAAGATAAAGTGTTGTTCGTCGGCGATAAGCTGGAGATCCCGTGAAGGATGGCGGCAGCTGTGATAAGCCCACTGATGTACAACGCTGGTCTATTGTACCTTTCTTTTGTACCGAGGTGTTAGAACCAGATGTATTGCACGACAAAGAGTTGATGATGAGATTAGGATTGTCTGGTTTGCTTGAATTAACGAGACTTGGGATTTTCAGCAGTGTCATACAAAATCTATACTAATATATAAAGCTGAAGACTTTGTTTGTTTGTTTGAACGCGCACAAAAATTCTTTTTGTGTTGAATAGACCATTCATCGAGGAAGGTTTTAGGCTATATATTATTATGCTGCGACTAATAGGACCGAAGATACAAAGGAAAATGTGGAAAAAACAGTGCAGATATAAATCATAACTTATATCTTCTAACCACGCGGAGGAAGTCGCGGGCAACAGCTAGTGTTCGATAAAGCTGGTCATATTTAAAAACAATTATTTAAAAATAAAATATTTTCATAGAGTAGGTACGCAAGCATGTATTCTTCATTTAAAAAGAAGATTTTATTAACAACTACCGTATGTATCCTTCATACATACATTTAACTTCTCTCACTCGGTTTTATACTTAAAAGTGTCACTTAGCTACTTTGAAAAAACAAAACAGATCTATTTTACTTTCTGGTACTCTACTTATAGAAAATAATAATGAAAAAGCAATAATAACCATTATCGTATGGACTTCCGAACTATACCTACATGTATGTGTCGTATGTACATGTAACAACACAAGTGGCTCCTGTATTTGGCCAGACTGATCACACAAGCTTTATTAGTTTTAAACCCAACTGAACACCGCTCGACAAATAACGTTCGAAATATGAACAGCTTTATTATTACTTCATCATCGATTGTTCTGTGACGTCATTGGTTATGAAGTGACCTTGAAACTGAATGTATTGATTGTATTGGTATGTGTGTAAGTAAACAATGGCTTGAAATTTATTTTTTTTGGTGCTCAATGGCGTAGAGGATATCTAACACTATGAAAATATTTATAGGTAGGCACAACTTTCTAATTAAAATTGAAAATATTACTCGTTTTACGTTTTAAGCTTGAGTCGCAGTAAGAGTCATTAAGAACTTTTAATTCTGTCTGAAAAAATCTGGGCATTTTGTGATTGTTAGCAAACATTGAATTTACTTTAAAAATATGTACTTATTTGTGTACATATTTTTAAAAGTAAATCAGCGTCTTTAACAGCACGCTGTAAAAAACTATATTCTATATTCTACATTCTAGGCACCAAACACTCAATTTTCATCTAGACCATAAGATTTCAAACTCCTTATAAATTCAAACAAATACCTATTCTCAAAACACAACAGTATGTTTGAACAACATAGTTAATCCCACTCTTACAAAACTATAATAACGTCATTGACACCTGCATCAAATTTGTCCTCGTCGGCTAGCACTCAAGCGTAACCGAACCTGTCTTAAGATAATACAATCTTAATTTTCTGTCCAATTTACTGCGAACCCTTGAGTTCTAGATAAAGTATCTTGTTAATACATATTTAATTGGATAATTCCCTTCGAATTACATTTGATTTGAAGTTTCTGTGGCCGCTGGCTCGTAAACTGGGCAAACTTTGGAGAAACTTAAGGAATTAAATGTTAAACTTTAGATATACTTCGGAATATAAAGTATCGATGGAATTCGGCTTTAATAACTTAAATAACTTAAAATGGGTGTTTTTGTAATATTAATACTATTAAAATCTAGGCAAGGTCACGCCAACGCGCTGGAGAGTCAATAGAAATGAAACCAAAGCTTTTTTTTATTAAGAAATGGGTTGCCAATGGACAGACTAAAAAAAACTATTTTAAAGTTTTACTTTACAATAATTGTCTAATTAATTGTTACCTAGATTGAGGTTAATGTATCCACCCCGTTTTACCCGGTATACATAGTACACGTATACCCGTTTCGATATATTATCAAAATCAGTATAGCCGAGTCCCTTCTTGGAATCCAAGCTTAAAAGGTTAAGGTTTTAGAGGAATTGATTTAATTATAAATTGACGTTCGAAGACGCCAGTCAAACTAGTGCAATAAATAAACAGCGAGAACCCATATACGCTTATCAATAACCTATGTTCCTCAACATGTTATCAATAATGCCTAAAGTTAAAGTCTACACGAAACAGGCCGACCTTCGGTCCTGACGCGAACTGGTACTGGCCGCAAAACTATGTCTATGTCTACAACTATTAGTAATGCTAGGAGAAATCTTTATATGGGTTTCAATAAACTCAGTTATTCGTAGAATGAAAAATAGAACAAATAAGGATGATCTATATATGAAAATTTAAAAATCATTTATTTTAAAAAGGCTTTTTATTCTGTCGTTGAACGTCAAATAGACAACACCCAGATTCGTTTATCCTTCACTGCTCTCCTTAAGCTCCGTTCTAAGTGCTCTTGCTGGCAACTAATTCCCTAGCAGAGCGCCGTCTTTCCTTGATTTTTATCTACATTTAAAAATAACTGAACCATTTAATAAGTGTTGTAAAATGAAAACCCTCGAGCAACTTTTAATTACAGTTACTTTAAAACGGTACATAATCAAGCACAATAATATTTATGCGATTTAAATTTTGTTTACTAATTTGATGTAAATTCACCCAAAATAAATAATGTACAGTTAAAGTATTTGCCCATCTAACATAAGCGTTTAAAGTTCTGTCTTTCGTATAAATGTCGTGTTCAATAAATGTTTTATTAAATTTTATGTTTAAGACAGCGATTTGGGCAATTTATTTTTAATTTGAAGAGACCAGATACCCTGCGGCAATTGGCTGTACGATTAAATAGTTGGGATGACTCAGAAGCGGTACAGGCCATATTACTCATTATTTATTTTGGTAGTCTCTGTGGATTGGAGAAAGGAGGACAGGTACCAAAGCTCACGTTAGTATATAAACATATGCACGTTATTGTTAGTAAGTGTTTTTGTTGTAACAGATCTATCACTTACAGGATGATGCTATTATCATAATGTTTGTATTACACCTCTAGGTATATAAAACCGGAACACTAATCCATCCCCAAAACAGTTAAAAATCAAAGTAAGTCATTAAAGATAACTCCAAGATGATTACAGAAGGAGACGTGTTAAGCCTGTGTAACGTAGCACGTAGCCCGTAACCGTGACTCGGTATAATCGTTACGGTTTACGTGACGTAACATAATGAGTGCTCTAACGTACTTGATTCACGCGCCGACGTTAATAACGTGATCGTTTTATTGTTGTTTTTATAATACGATTTGTTTTTTATTGTTTCTGTATAGGTGGCACGTCATTAGGGAGGAGTTTTATGAACGGTGTATCATGTATTAAAGAAAATTTTTTGTATTAAAATTATTTAATAATTGAATTAGACAAAACATTTTTATTTCCTTTTCATGCTTCTAACCTCATTACTGCCTACGATTGACCATGCAGACTGTTGGTGATTCGGTTTGAGCGGAATCAAATAATTTTGAAACAATCTAAGAGGTTTTTTGGATTTTGTATGATATGTTGGAGTTAATTGTTATTGCTTAGAGCTGTTGATCAAATGAAAGAAAATTGATTTTATTTAATAGACCAATAGTTAAGGAATATTAGAGGATGCTAACATAAGCTACGGGAGCTAGCATGCAAAAATATAAAGAAAAATCACGGAGACCTAGTTTATAAAATAATGCAACGGTCTACCCATGCGTATATATCGGAATTGCCCGACTAGTTTCGGATCCAACCGCTTCAGCTCATGATTAAAGACTCCGGTTGGGTTGGTTTAATTTGAGTAAAACCTTCCATTCCCATGATAGTTACTATAAAAAACATAAGGACCTAGTTTGTGATAAACACTCGTGACGTCGTTTTCGAGAAGTGCTTAAATTGTTAATCAAAATATTGATCATACTTTAACTACACTAATAAACAATAGAAGTTAGTGTAAATTATTTTGTATTACAGCTCAAATTACTGGAGAGTTTCAAGGAAGCCTGTACCTCGTCCCTTTGACCTTTCTGAATGAATTAGGGAATCGTAAGAGACTTTCCAAAGCTTGTTATTAAAACTGAAGAGCAGAACTAATAGCATTACCAACTTTAGGGTAATTCCTTTAACGGATTTCATAGAGGAGCTGAGATCGTTAGATATTGTAATTGTGTTGGCCAGTATCCGCTTAATGTTGCTGCGTGGAGTTGGTATAGGGTGTCTGACCGTCATACTTGATATAGATTTTGGGGTTTTAGTTGAATTTGTAAAGGACGGTTTTATAACAGGAAAGTTTTAAAAATGCTTTTTTAAAGGATAGTGTAAAACATATAGATTGGATTAAAAAAAACCTATATTTACATTATTTAATGAAAAAATAACTAAAGCTTATTGTGAGCCAGGCTGTATGAGTGCATGTGACTTGAATGTTTGTTAATTCCTGTGATAGAAAGATTAAACTATTCTCAAATCTCACTTAATAAATAACACGACACTTATGAAATTGTAAATAAATAAATGAATTGATGGAGCTATTTGCCGGTCCTTCTCCATGTGAATGACGTTTTGGAACTTAGAGTTTCTAGATCTGTAATTGAAGGATTCTAAAGCTACTAGAAATGAAAACACTTTGAAAATCAAAGTATTTTAATTGACCTTTTACGGTATATGTATATGATCCACGTGTCGTCTAGCACGTGATTTGCAAGTACCATTGCGTTATTAAAATGTTGCAAAGGCAATAAGGCAACACATTTTCGATAAAGCCAAACAGCATTTAATTCTGAGTCGACAGAGTGAGGACATTTGCATCGATAAAGTCGCGTCAACGAACATATTGCGAGAGATTGAGCCCGGTGAGCTTGTATATTGTATCTACACGTAACTATGTATGTGTGTGAGAGTGTGTGTGTGTGTGTGTATGAATGTATGTGTGTGTGAGTTCGACCTTTGATTGTTGACTTTCTGCATGCGCAGGTTGCATGCACAACTGAAATGTTGATGGCGTATGGGATCGTCGTAGGTACGTGATATTGTGAACTTCACAGAGTAGTGGAAGAAAATAAAATAAAACGCTTAGGTTAAATTATAAGTTCGTAATCTTTTATTCTGAATATTATTTTTTCACACTTTACAAAAAATATTATATCTATCTTCCTTAAAAAAAAAATCGTATAATTAGTCAGAAATCTAAACAGAGCTGGCTTTATTACAGCAAAAAAGTACACCAATTATTTTTTAATTCTTCAAGCCGTACTTAACAGGACTATACAATTAACTTTCGCATAGAGTTTAAAAGAGAATATTCATTACCAAATGAGATAAAGTGAAGCTACGTTATCAGTGTGACCCCTGTAACGTCCACTTTATGCGGATATCTTTATGCAAAGGAGGTAGGAAACCGCAGAATAACTCAGATTTATTACACGTTGTATAATAGAGTTTTTGTAAGGACGTTAGGTTGCGTCCATAATTTGTTTTTCAAACAAGGCGAGTAATTGAGAATTTTAATTAACTTCAAATTTGGTTGAGGTGATTATAATGTTTGTTGATGTACTGTGATACGGTTAGGGGTTTTGTTTATATTTGTACTTACGTCTAGGTTTACTTTAACTAGATTTTAATACTGAAAATTCAAATTTAATATTTGCCTGGAGTTAAAAACCTAAAACGAAAAACGCCGTGTCCAATGGATAATCATAATCTGCACGGAGAGCCGAATGTTTGAGGTCACCAAGCCAAACTGACTGAGCGCGAATCCCGCTTTCGACAAGCGATTGTCTGATCCACGAATGCTTGTTCTGAATCAGAAAGTCTGTGTGCATGTGATTTGAATTTTTTTGAAATTCGGGAGTCCTTTTTTTTAATATGCTGACTGATATATTGTAGAGAAACAGCCACCACTATGCTTCTCCGTCACATTCCAGCAAATGTCCAGCTTCAAGCACTCGTAAAATTAACCTCATAAGTATGTAAAGAGCAAGTAATGTTTCATGTTCATTTGGGTCTGGGAGCCCGACGCAACTGGGTGCAATGTGGACGAGCATTAAACAAACTCATGTGCTTAATCCTTCGTGTAAACAAGCGGAACACAAACAGCACATGCAGCCTGAAATAGAAGGCTTACAACAACTTATCTCAGACAGAACAAATAAGAAATATAGGTCGTAAAGAGTCGGTACCGTTGGAAACTTAATTATAGTAATGCTTTAACACGATCATATAACAATATTTTGGACGTGTTGATTGTATAAGTAATAAGAGATAAGTGTAAGTCACCATGCTAATGATCAATGTGTAATGATACGATGTCCCCTAAGTTTGATCTTTGCGAAGGACGAGCATTAAGTAGTGTAACTCGAAGAATTCTGAGTTTTTTAAATACTTTATTGTATTCCATAAGTTATGCAGTTGGTAAATAGAAACAAGTTTAGGCCAATTATGTACCCTGTCGCGTCGGGCAAGCGAGAATTTATGAGCGAGGAAGATTAAAAATGTAATAAAATCAATATTGTAAATGATTTTATGTGTTTCGATAATATATCTATGTATCTATATATATATAGATACATATATATATAATAGTACCAACCGTATATATACATATATATATAATATATATGTATCTATATATTATAATGTTTGTATTCATAGGGTAAGCATATTATTTATGTTAATATATTTTAAATTTATCTATATTACCTTAGATTCATCTTCATCAGATTTGCTACCGTTTGTTTTCTCAGTAAAGGCCACGAGTAACGTTTCTGGAAACTAATCTTGTGCAGATGCTCTTACTGACGGTATTTCATAGAATTTATAGTTTGAAAGAAGTAAACCCGCTCTTCTCTAATCTAGATTACATTGAGCAGCACCTCAACAAATCCATTAAGTTGTTTCACTCGAGCGAGCTGCAAAAACCTAAGCTCCCGCATTTGTACATAAATCCTGAAGCGCTCTACAAATAACTTTGTTTTCAAGTAACATAATACAACGCTGCTTACAGTTGTATCTTATAAATCAATTGTGAGGCGCTTTATACCGCTGTCGGTTTACAAGTTTTATAGTATTTTCTGTTTGATTACAAAACCTTTGGGTTTTACAAGAGAAATATTAAAATTCGAAATGAAAAGAGATAAAATTACGATGCGTTCGTCTGATAAATTTGGCTCGTTAACTTTATAGCATTTCGGATGTTAGATAAGTTGTAAAATTATATCTGCTCTTTATATTCCTTTTCTCAGTAGTTCAACTTCTAACCATTATATAAAAAAAAAAATCAGTACAAATAACAAATGTAAAAAATCTTTATTTCGCTATTTAGGTCAGCACACCAGCGAAAAAATGTTAGAGTAGTGATTCTACCATTTTTGACTCAATCCAGTGAGCTGTGAGAATGTAAGAGAAATAATACTTTATTATTAAGAATACTTTGTTTAAAAGTTCTACTGTCCAATGCCAGAACTTTCTCTACTATCCCAGGTGTTCTTGCACTTAAATTGATGGTGCTAATACACTGATGTTAATTCTCTTTATACAAACTATATAGATATTCAACACTTTCAGCCTTTTGTACGATTTCAACGTTCTCTACATCCGTCTTATAGAGTCAAACTGTTGTAGTTTTGGAAGCAAGACGGTATCAAAACAATTGAAGAGCGGTATCTCTTTTTCACAAATACAACAGATTTAATTAAAGATGTACTGGTAGGTTCTCAACTAAATAATTATCAAATAATAAACTAGTCACAACTTCGTAGCGAGTTGTCAACTTGGCCTTAGGACTGCAATAATAAAGTTACCTGCGCCTCGTTCCGAGCAAGATAACTTCAAACTTACACACAACCGACTTTATATTAATATTGCGAAGGGACTCCCCTTGTTTGGTTTGACAACAAGACAGACAAGACATATATATATTTGTCAAATTACATGACTATTGTAGTATGTCATTGTGACCTCGCGGTTTCGTTTCTTCCTTCGGTATGCATGAAGAGTAGGTTTGATTCCAACGATCCCAAAGTAGTGTTGTGACTTTTTGAACGTTATATGTTATATTGGAATCTCCATCGTCTATACTAATATATAAAGCTGAAGAGTTTGTTTATTTGTGTGTTTGAACGCGCTAATCTCAGGGACTACTGGTCCAAATTGAAAAAATATTTTTGTGTTGAATAGACCATTCATCGAGGAAGGCTTTAGGCTTTAAACCATCACGCTGCGACTAATAGGAGCGAAGATAGTTACAATGGAAAACGTGAAAAAAAACAGGTATAAATCATAACTTATATCTTCTACCCACGAGAACGAAGTCGCGGGCAACAGCTAGTATGTAATATTGGAATCTCTCATCGTCCAACCGCTGTCAGCTAGCCTTCCTTACATGCGAAGATACCTATCCATGGGTAGCACATTTATAGGCTGTTATTACTTGTAGTATACGCATGGTTCTGAATCGTCAAAATGGGGGCGGATAGTAACTATGTAGAGTAAGTATTGATAGGAAATATATTTCAAAATAAGTTCGTAGAATACCGACTAAATTCGATTAAGCATCTTAGAACTAAAAATAAGGTCGTGCAGCGGAAAAAGCGCTTGACATTTCCTCCACAAGTCAGCTTATCTCTGCCGGCCTAAATGTCATCATGTAAGAATGAAACCAACGTGGTCTATAATAAATCCGGAGTAAAGCGCTTTACTCCGCTGTGGGATATCGAGAAAGCCACTTACCATCGGCTTATATAACTGAGTGCATTTGGCGAGGCCCGCTGCAGCAAAATGTGGACGCGGTTTTAATAGGGCTGCTACAAATATTGAAATTGGAAATCTACGACAATGTTCCTCGCATTCAAATTCTTGTTCGATAAAGTTTTGTTGAACGAAAACTGTATTGGAATTGTCTGTGTTGTGTAATGTAAGTTCATGCTGAAACTGGCAGTATAAGGCAGTTTTGTGTTTGTAAGCAAAATGTGGTTTATTTCAGGTAAATGTCATTATTTTCTTTAGTTACCTCACTATGCCGTCATTGCCTTCTTGGATTCTTGTTATTTTATCACTCCAAACTTCTTCTTTATTCATATTAAAGAAATGCAATAAGTTCATTCAATTTTGTTTGTATTTTTTTCTTATCCTGTTGCGAATCATTTTTGTTTCTGGTTTTGGTTTAACATAGAAAACGTACGGTATTTTTCCGATACAAGGTACGAGTGAGGTTGTATATTTTAATTTTGGAACATTTTAAATATTCATATTTAA
Organism: Trichoplusia ni; assembly: GCF_003590095.1. Taxonomy (NCBI): domain Eukaryota; kingdom Metazoa; phylum Arthropoda; class Insecta; order Lepidoptera; family Noctuidae; genus Trichoplusia; species Trichoplusia ni. Next base: position 756,869 of record NC_039485.1, read on the forward strand.
AAGAAATAAAGAATAAATGTTTCTTTTTTTGTTGTAACTACGTATAAATCTCAGAAGTGTATTTGGACATGCGACTTTTATTGGTCGCTTGAGCGGCAACTCGTGTGAGCCGTGGTTTGGCGCCGCGTCCCACTTGTTAGCTGTCTCTCCACACGTACGAGTGTGTCACTTACTCCCAAACGACGAGCGACGGAACAATTTTTATCTCAGTTCACTAAATGCGTGGAATCTTTTATGAAACGGGCTGTTTGATGACCAGTTTTTCATTTTGTAAAAAAAGTCAAACAGTAATTTAAATGACGGATCCCTGTAATAACTATTCTATAGTATGTGTTATTTCTGGTCATAAACTATATCTGTACCAAGTTTCATCCAAATCCGTTCAGCGGTTTTTACGTAAAAAAGGAACAAACATTTATATATACAAACATTCACGTTTATTATATTGAGGAGGATTTAATAAATAATAAAAAAATGGTGCTTAACGATAATAACACATAAAACATGTTTTTTAAAACCTACTTTTCCCCGATTTTATCGTCATCCGGGAATATGTTCAGAATTAGAGATTGTAGAGTCGCGTCTGGCCACCTGCCAACCTTGTTCTGGCGTGGGTGTCGCGTAGGGCTGCCAACGAGTCGCAATTAACATAATGCATCACGGTATCACCACGAACAATTAACAGGAATACGAACACGATGAGTTGCGGATTTTTGTTTCCAAATATTATACCTGGAAATGCTAACTTAAGTTACCTATCCGATGTCCAAAGGAAAAAATGTTAGGTAGAGACACGATTACATCGATCTGCTACGATTAGGAACACATTTATTAAATTGATATGGTGATATGCCCTAACCTATTTTAACACATCTTTCAGTGACACATGATAACAGTTGCACGGGATATAGTTCACAAGCAATGACAAGGATGAGCGCATACATTATTCTAAGCTCTATGAAAGGGCAATCCGAAACAACTGGAGGGAGATCAAGAGCATGACCCACATTTTCATGCCTTCTGCAACATGGAAGCTGTAATTTTTTTTCTAATATGCACACCCGATACCTTCGACGTGGCATTCCTCTTGGCTTTTAGACTTTGAAAATATTCAGACGGTGAAATGTATAAATAAACATACATAAACTGCTAAAATTATTATATTTTCTCTCGTCTTGCCGATGTGGGGTTAACAGTAACGAAACAAAAAGCCATACCAAATTATTTTGTCAACATGATTTATTACAAAACGGAAAGCATGATAATTATAGTAATTATTGTATGTACACAATTGTTGCTAGTTCCATGTAGGCAATTGAGTTTAAAAGCTATCAGTTTAATCGGATTTATGTTTAATATGCAAATTCGCATATGAATTTCACAATACGTATTCCGCATATAGCTTAACAAAAATGTACCACGACAAATTCAATAAAATATCAATTCCAACTCGTATCGATACCAAAATGAAACAGGTTTTTAACACGAAATTGTAATATGTTTGGAAAAAGCAATGGAAAAGTGGGAAAGGTACCTTTGTGACATTTTAAGATGAAATATAATTTTGCAAGAATTGATTTCTTGGAATCCTGTCTCACAGTGAGTGATTAATGATAATAAGATTTCTTAGAAAGTATACCGCAGCTTTCTACTATGTACAATCACGGAAAAATTGGTTTACCAGATGTAATTACATAATTCTTTACCATATTTGGAATTTGTTTACTGAAAAGCAACATATTTTCGCCAGCGAAGTTAACATTCTATATTTAGATATCATTACCTTATAAAGAGTATTCATTTCTAATTTTAAGTGTTTCAATAATTGAAAAACAACTCGATCATATCTTGTCAAAATCTGTTTATTCAGATCATTTTATTTTATACTTATTTGCATTTGTTTTGTTTCATTGGGCTTGAGTTAAAGTATTTGTTGACATATTATTTGAGTTGAACGTCACCCCTGTTTGGACTCTACATCGAGTTATATGTCGTACGTTCCGAATGTTTTGCTCGATTTTCTTTAGCCGCGAGCCAGCTGCCGGCGAACACTCATGTTGCACTGAATTATGAATATCAGCCTTGTTAACCCTTTTTATTACGAGATATTTTCGTCTCTCTTACGAAAATACTGGACGAATATTATGTAACTTGGAGATTTAATTTATTTTTGGTTTCGCGGCTGTAGCTTGGATTAATGAGCACCGAAATAGTGTTGATGAAAGCGTGGTTGGATTATTATTGCAATGTAGAGCTAGTGAGTAATATTAAACAAGAGACGTCATGTTTGAATTATGAACGAACTCTTTTGATAAATTATTTCTGGTTTAAAATATGAATTGCAAAACTAAAGTGCACCTACGCATTTTAAATACTTGAAAAACACTTCTTGATCTGAGAAAAATAGTTTGAAACTACGAAAGATACTCAAGACCATCTTATAAGATGCAGTTGCAGTGTGGTGTGCCATTTTCCTCGAATACCCCCGACGCCAGGAATATGTTCGCGGCGCGTGACTCGCAGCGGTAGAAAGCTCTACCTATCTACTCTCCAACTCATATTTTACCAACATTTTTACATTTTATGGCAGGTGCAGCCGAGCGAATGGAAAATCTAGGCTAAAAGTTTAGAAATGGAAACGAAAATTGTTATTTCAGTTGCTTGAGGTAGTTGTGGGTTTATTTTGTACTTCATTCTTGTCTTATGTACGATATTCTTGTAAAAAAAAAATAGTTTCTATTTTAAGGTATTATTTATTTTACGAAACAAATTTTATGCTAGATATCTTACGATATACGGCAATATTTACAATCAAACGCGAAAAAAAATACAGGACGAAAAGCACGAATTATTTGGTCCTTTCACGCTTAAAAGACCAGCGAAAATGTACAATACGTAGAGTATCTCCTGAAAGCGACACTTCAGTCGAGCCGCGTGTTTGCAGTAAGTGTACGGTCTCGAGTATTTAGTTTGCCGGTCCTTTATCCCATAACTTTCCAGACAACTTATTTAGGTGTATCGAACCGAAATGACATTGGTACCTTTATCGATAACATTGTTTTATACGTTTGCTTTCCCGGTGTTTGTTGTGAAACTAGTTATAAGTTTCGTATTAGACTTGCGAGTTTTCTTTATATTATACCCTATTCATTTTAAAAGTTTATTAGTTTTGTATGGGTACTTAAGGTTTTGTTTGTGAATGGTAAAAGTTTTATTTTGTTTTGATACTTTCTAATGTTTTAGATTTTCGTTGCATGTTTTTGTTTAGTTTTGGAGAGTCTGATATTGTATTCGAAAATATTTTGTAACAAAATAATGTTTATTGTGCTTGTATTAAGTGTATTTTATAAAGGGTCGGGTTTTGTGATCGAATTCTGAGGTTTATTAGAATAAATAAAAAGTTTTTTTTTATGATAAATGCGGACAACATCACATACATTGTTCTGAACGTAAGTTGCTAGAGCACTTGTATTATGGAATCCAGATACAACGAAGGTACCACAAACACGGTAGACCCGAGACAATGTAGAAATTTTTACATTGACCCGACCGGGGATCGAACCCGGAACCTCAGAGCTAGCGACACCTTGAAACCAGTGCGTACGCCACTCGACCACGGAGGTCGTCGAATTATTATGTCGGTAATGAATCAATTTACCTTTTATTCTGACTTTCCAAACAAAATTGTTACATCATCAATTTACAGCGTCGCATCGTAATTTACTATCCTTAACAAGCACTAATGGTGGCGCTGTGAGATACGCAAATTAGTCCAGTGTTCCGAACTAACACTTGTTTAAACTTGCTTTGATTGATGTTCACTCCAGGACACTAATGGCTCATGCGGAGCCATGCTGGGCCATGCTGGGCCATGCTGAGTTATGCTGGCCCACGTTGGCCTCACTCCGCATCCATTGATGACATTCAATGGACATTCCATTGAATGAAACTTTCTAAATAGAAACGTAAGGAACGAGTCAATTTGTTACGCTTCACTGACTTCGTAGAAGTTTTTTAATTAAATATGACTATTGAACATGAACCGAGAACTAATAATGTTGTTCTTTTACGTTTTTGTTTAGTGGAACGCTTTGAGTGAAATGCAAAGTTATTGCAATACCGTTGTGCGCTGAGTCTTTTCTTTTTTGTTTCGGAAAGTTATGCAATCTTAAAGTAGAAAGTTCTGATAATACTAAAAAGCAATTTTCTGTGTCTTAAGAGCCCAGAGATAGAACTAAAATAAAACATTGCATAATGTAAAAGGTCAATGATTGAAATATTTACGAGTGGTAAAAATTCTAATTCTTGTATGAAATTGTAATTATTAAAAATCTTCAGAAAGCAATAAGTTTAAGTAATTTCTTGGTGCGCATAGAATTTAAATTGATGGAAAACGCTCCGGCGATTGTTTCAAATCAGGAGTTTAACAAATACATCTTAAAGTTGTATCTTGTCTCACGTCTGTAGGAGATTCTTCTCCGTTGATATGAGAATATTAATGGGAAACACGGTGAAGGTTATGCGATAAGTGATCTTGTTCGCTAGGCGGCAGGTACTGAAACCTCACCTTTGAAATTATACATTTATTTTACATTTTCATTTCAAAGACAAAAAAATTCAATTGCTGTTAAAGTGATTTTTATTGAACCTTATCAATGCAAATTGTGTTACGAGAGAACAATTCGTCATACTTTGAAAACAAAGCAATTTTTCAAATGGCCCATTCACGTCAATGAGTTTGTTTAAAAATATTATCGGCCCTCCGTCCATACGAAAGAGTACTTTATTGCTTTTATATTACATTCGCGAGAACGAATCTGGATTGAGATCATAAAATACTTTTTTTTTCATCAAAATGACAAAGAATACGGTCGGTTAAAGCCTATACAAAAAATTGCTACATCCAATCTAGACGGGTAGTTATTCTGTTTCGGGCTGTAGTACTTGAATATAGGGTTGAAATTGGCTTGTTGCGTATGTAGGCATGTATTTTTAATGCGGCGTTATAATAAATTGTTTATTTGTTATTTCGCTCGGTTGTCGCAGAATACATAACAGCGACACATTGTTACTTTACAAAATAGTGTTTTATTTTCCATTCAGCTCCATTAAGTTACATTACATGGACTTAAATGGCTTCGTGCTCATGTGTGTGGCATTTACAATGGTGTTGGTGTTTGGTTTATTTTTAGTAGTAATATTTTTTAAATTTCATTTTTGTATATTGATGTTTTCTATTCAGTGAAAACGTATCATTTTGGATACAAACAGATGCGGTACAGGCAGTTTTATTCTATACGATAACTAGCACTCCTTTTCAAAAACCATTTATTTTCTGCAAACATATATTATGTTCATTAATTTAAATCAAACTATTTTTACTTTATAAAGAAAAGCCGAACTCAACTGCAAAAGACAACAGAAACAAGCATAGCCACAAGAGGTGCAGGGCGGCCTACTTGAAACCTACAAGAGCAAAAACATTCTCTACCATAGCTATTATGTAGAAGCTCAGAACATAACACCAGTAACAAGGGTCCAACATTCCGTTGTAGCGATGCTCAGGCATAAAGTGGTGTGGACACAAACACGCAGAGTGTGCTACGACACTGCTCTACTACACTACGATACCGCTACGTAAAGCTACGTAGAGCTACGAGAGCTACGAGAGCTCGTTATTTCGTGCACCTGCTCCGATGTAGAGCTTCTAGACCCATCGAGTTAATACTTACAGTGTAGTTAGTCTGGCTGCGGTAGATACTGCAATTAGTGCATGTTAAATGAATAGACAAATGTATGTAAAATGAGATTCATAGAATAAAGCAGAGTAATGTTCGTAGTAACTCATTTATCTCTGACAAAATCCGTGGGTACGAGGTAATTTTCGGAAATGCACGTAACCCTACTAACATAGACGAGAAAAATTGTGCGTATTTATCGATATTTCAGTAAAATACATAATCCAAATAAACCCTTGTGCCTGAACAGAAATGATTCCTGTTTGTAGAACAAGCGCACTGTATTGTAGAATACATTTCCAACGAAAATTGTACTATTATTCTCGAGTTTTGATCAACATTTCTTACTAGTTCAGCTATATTTTTCAGGGAACTTACGTGCCGACACGACTCGAGAATTCAGAAGCAGATTTTCTTTATTGTTACTGTTTGTAGAGCAGTATTGCAGCCAGTACGCTTACTATGAGCTATTGAAGAACAACAGCATCTGTTGTAGAAGTGAGAAAGCGTACTTCTACACATAGCGCCGTCTCATTTTCACTGCTGTCTTACTTCAAGTGCTTAGGGTACAAGTGTTCGGGATGGCGATACGACCGAATAAAGTAAAGTGTCACGTTGGGCTCCGACTACCACTTAACGCAAGCTGACTACAGCAAAACCTTTTTGAACGGTTTGGGAAACATTTTTCACACCCGTACATGGGGACCTGTAATCCAGGTTTATGCTTTGTTAGAAATTTTTATATTCTATGAAGTTTTATAAAGTCGAATTTTATACAACACAAAAATAAAATAATCAGCAAATCCCTTGTCAAGCTTTGGGGCTAGTTACTAACTTAACTCAAGATAACTCATTGATAAAAATGCTGCATATAACACAATTATCAAGATTTAAAATGTATAGCTAACTAACTATACAAATCAATTACGCCGAAGAGAAAGAGTTTTCCTCTAGAAAATGAATTCTGAGAATCGATTTCGAGGCAATTGCAAACGGCGTCTAAATTAAAAAACAACAATTCTATTAAACGAACGGGAAATAGGAACGTCTTTGCACGTGCGGACTCTGTGCTGAAGAAATAAGAACGAATTGATTGTTTTGTTTCATTAGGAAAAGAAATGCCGCAAAAGGGAGAAGGTACCTGATTTGTTTATGAATTGAATTAACTGATGATAGTCGTGCTTTTCTCTTATTCGGTTCAAAAAAGTTAAAAAAACAACTACTTCGATTTTACTTCCAGAGATTAAAAATCTCCTTAAAGAGATTTTATATCAGTAAAGTATGATAGTTTGCTTTTCAATTTTACTCTTGAAATAGTTTCAATTGTTCTGTATTACCGTAATAGGCCTAAGACTAATATCAAAATAACAAGGATGGTCTCCGTTCAGTTAGACCTAAGTATCTACTAAAAAATCTGTATACGTCCAAGACGTAAAGGGATAAAACATTTTTTTTTAACAATTTTACAATCCGTATAGTCAGCGAAAGGCGTTCAATATATCGCGTATTTGAAATCAGTTTTCTAGCCCACAATGCAGGTAAAGTAAATAACGCCGATCGAATCGTAGCGCGGATTGGACTGTCTGTGGACACGGCAGTGTATACGACCTCGATGCTTTTATAAAATAACAAAAAGGTAACTGTATTTTCTTTTTATAAAAGAAAATAGACCTCCTCTTACACAAACTGGAACAGTTTACACGAAAATAATTTGTGCGGTAATAGATGTGATTCAAAATATTTTATTTTAGATATTTTGATATCCAACATTACATTCAGAAAATGGAGAGCTAAAGAGTCATTGGCACGTTTACTGCAACAATTAAAAAAAAAGTAGAGGCCTATCCTTTGTAGCGTGCACTGGAAACCATTCTCAAGAATTCCTTGCTTATTGGTAATCTAGAAACAACTGGTCAAATGTAAAACGAGATTTTCTTTTGCCTCCTGACAAATTGATGACCAAAACAACCGATGCTTACTAATTCCCTATTTGTTGTTATAAGGGCAACAGAAGTACATCGTCTGCGAAAAAAAACACGGTTCATGAGATACAGCCTGGTGACAGACGGATGGGCAAACAGCGGTGCGTTGGTAATACTCTTTTTACTACTTGGTTACGGAACCTTTAAAACGGAGTATAAGTTTTTACTGTTCACTAAATAAGGCTCCAATGTAACGCTCGCTCAATCGCTTACGTCATCTGGTGATTGCCTGTTAGCCTTCGGACCGTCAAAATAGGATCTATTATTAGATGTCCTGTTTTAGCCAAGGCTCAAGTATTGGCAATTTGTTGCCAAATTCTGGGACCAATGGTAAGAGTCGGATGAAATAAATGAAAGTAAAGCGATGCTGGCATTACGTACGTTAAAGGATTAGAAAGAGTATATACCCTACCACCACCCAGATACATCAATCTTACTTAAAAAAGCAATGTCAGACCATCAGAAAAAAAATATTTTTTAAACATTATCTGGGTCGAAATACTCTAATTGGAAACTAATGACTGATCACAAAATAGCGATTACAATCTTCAAGTTTCTGAGTCTCACCTTTCTTTGATGTAAAAATAAAAACCTTTTTCTATCCAACAAAAACTATTAAAGGTCGCGTAGATTAAATTGTCAAAGAGCAAAATGGATGGAATCCATTCTGCGTCGATATCCTGACCTAGATTAAAACAGACGTAAAGGGAATTGTAACACGTCTCCTTTATAATGCAGACTTTCTATTTTTCTACGCGCAATAGTTTTATTTGGGTTTAGGCGGTTCCAACTTTTTATCTAAGTTGGCAAATGTGTTATTGATTTTTCTCATGTAAGTATAATTTCTTCTCCATGACCTCTTCAATATAGGGAGATTAAGGCTCCTATTATTTTAACCTAAGCAGGTGTCATTAGGGAGAACAATTGATATACATTAAACTGTCAAGCTTTTAACAGCTTTAAACGATTATAAATAAAATATGAGCATAAAAAGGAGAGATATTTGGCTATTTAAAAAAAAGTCATGTAAAAGTTCGTCCTCACGCCACTTATACAACATTTACTGTGTCAAAAAAAAGTTACAACTAGAACTTAGTTTTAATTCATATCAATTAGTTATATTCTGTTCAAAGGAAACCCTAATACTATACAAAGTGTTGTCTTAAATTAAATTCGGCTAAAGACAGGAGAATCCTATTGTATAGTAAACAAGAGAGTCACAAAAGACACGGATTGTCATTAGCAGGGGCGTGACACGAGGCCGTTAGCTGCTGTGATTAATTGGGGGAATAACGATATTATATACGAGAGATATTTCGGGGTAATAAAGATAAAAGGTTTTATGTGACATGTCTCTATTATGCCCACGGGAATGTAGTGCGTGACGATTATAATGTGACAATTTTATGACACTGTATTTTAAAACTATTTTTAATAGAAAGGAATTTAAGGAGTTGCTTTATATTATTTTTTTGTAATGAATAGTTTTATTATAGAGTGTTGTTGTAACATTAGTGTCAAATAAAAATGCCAACAGTTTTTTTCAAAGAAACGAATGACTGACAATTGGTTAGAACTGAAGTGATATGAGTTAGGTCAATGTCTGTAATTGCCAGCTTAGTAAAACCTTTGAATATAAAACCTAACAAAACCGAATCAATGGCTGCGAAACCGAAGCTATTTGTAACACGAACCTTACGTTTTGATTCCTAGAAACCTACACTACATTATAGTTATAGTAGCTTGGAATTGTTTATAGGTCTTAAACCTCAATAACTTAGAACCAAGAACCATAAATAGCTGGTTGACATCTAGGTCACACATTCCAACTAAGATTTCATTTTTTGTAAACCTAACCTTGTAACTATCGACCCTGGGTCACGTGATCCGACGTAAACGTAAACAATATACGTGATTACAATCACTTTTATTGTTACGTTATTTTGCGTGATGAATTAATTAGCTACTAAGTCGAGTAAATGCTTTTAATAGCGTCCTTATTCAATATTATAATTAAATCTAGAGTTTTCTCTGAATCGTTTTTAATAAAAAAAAGTAATAGCAGATACGAAAAAAATAAAGGATATTTGAAAGTATTTTATTTTTCTTCCATTAGGAGAAAATGTAGTCGCGTCATTGCTACGGCAATAATGCTACGCGCTACGCCGCACGCTACGTTAACCTGCTACGGCGTAACAGTGCTACATAACATTTTATGGATTGTTGAACAACTCCGTTAGAATAAACTGGATACAATTTAGATTGCAATATTGAAACATAAGTTTTGATAATTCTTTTTTAGAAGAATAAACAAATGTAATGTTCTACTACTTACTCATCGGTCCTTACAATCACGAACCCACCTGTAACAAAAAGACATGTTTTACTCTAAGCAGATAACAATTTAAATAATAACAATAAAACCTTTTGCCAAAAATTTGTGTCTAAGTTATGTTTACCAACAAAATGGTGAACTGTAGAATTAGTCTCTCCCCGCTTTAAGCAATTGAACCATAATTTAACAAGTCATATTTTTCTATCGCTTTTCTAAATAACGTAGATAGCTTAAATAACCAGGAGCAGTGTTTTACACATGACTGGATATTTCTAAACACATTGTAAGGTGTAGAGGAACGATGCTAGTTAACTAAATATCGTTACCTGGTGTAAGCTCCACACGAAGGAGCCGCTCTGCGAGCGTCGCGCCCGTGACTATTAAGTTATCGAAAGATAATTCCTTTAACGGGAGCAGACGATACCTGGGCACCTGGTGTATCAACATGTATAGTAGATTGAATAGGAACTGAGGTTTATGTTAATACAATCTTATGAAGAGATATACTGTATATCTTGATTAATTGTTGAATAGAAATGAAGAAATATTCAGTTTCGTATTTCTATGTTCTATTAAACTTGTGTTAACGGAAACATAGAATTTTAGTTAAAACTACGACTTTTTGTTTAAAAAGGTCTACTTAGTAGCCTTATTGAATAAACTTTTTTTGAATTTGAAATAAACGTGTAGTTAATTCCTAAAAAATGAGATAGAACACCGTCTTCTTTATTAAATAAAACAGTCAAATCTCAAAACGGTTTTAAGAAATTCCACAAACTAAAACTTACCACTAAGCCAAGTGTCAAGGTCACGGCGCCCTGCACTTCACCGGTAAAACCAGATAAAGGCTACCACCTCGTCATAAAGTGAAACAGTTGTCGTTATAAAAAAGAGGCGCTACACACTTTGTAGAGCGACATCTCGCTTCCACAAACCCATCTTAAAAGTCGGTGAAGGCTCCTGATAAGACTGCCTCCCGGCCTCGCAACACCTCTCATGTAACGTCGGCAACAGATAAGGATGCTGTGTGATCGTCTTACATACGGGCTCCTTATACTCTTACAGCTTATGTTTCTTTTCACTGCATGGAGTTTGGGCTATGTTTAAGGTAGGCTGTTTCTGTTGGTTTACCTTGAAATTTTATTTATCTTGTTTTTGTTACTCGTGTTCTTAAATTGTTTAAATATTTTGATTACGTGTCTATCAGGCGAGATTAACTAAGATAGGTATGCTTGCTGAATTCGTTACCTTTGGACAAGATTTCGTGACTATTTATTTAATTTGTCTACAATATGTCTGTTGTATGGTACCTAACGTGATACTGATTAATTATTAAATGATGCAACGGTTTACTCACGCGTATGTATCGGCCTATTGCCCTAGTGAGTAAACCGTTGCATCATGTCATAAATTTATTTAATATTGTTCAAAACGTACTGCGATACTATAAAATGAACTCAAGCTGGACGACACTTAATAATCATATTCTGTCTAATGCATCATATTATTGCATTAAAATGTTAGATAATAGATATAGAAAAGCATATGTGATATAAGTGCTATATGCAGCCAGTTCATCGTCACGTCTGCGATGCCTGCCAGACTCGAGGATATGTTACGATGAACAAAGTTCAATAAAGTCAATAACACAGGTATTGAGTTGGCGGCAAACTTCAAAGCAATCCCGGTTACAATTATTAGAATTTTAAGAGCTAATGTCGTACGCATACGTTTTAATAATATTAGAAACATGGGTATTATTTGTTCTACTGTTCGTCCATAAAACATCAGGCTGTATATCAGAAACAGTGATAGACAGTTCAAATTGTTACAAATGACGTTTTCCCGTTAACGCTAGAGTCGTTAAAGATCGAGGTTAAACAATTGTTGCTATGGCCATATATATTTGTCACCAAACCGCTTTGTTTTCCATTAACCTGTTGTATGGAATCCTATGTGTCGCGTGTCCAACTCGCACTTAATTTTAACTACTACCACTCATCAACCTATGCACGTATTACTGGAACGTCTACACAAGCGTGTCATAGTATAAGTATCTACATAACAAAGTGATGATGCGATTCGTTCCGCATATTATCTCCAAGGAGTATCAAAAGGCTGTCGCAAACTATAGTCTGTTTGCTGTAGCATGGTGCGGGTGACAGTTGTCAGTCATGTTACGTTTCACTCTTGAAAATTCCCGCTATTTACAATTATGACTTTAGTATTTCAGGTGCACCATATTTGTAATTTATTAAATCATTAATCATTGTTATAAATTAAATTAAACCAACCAGAATGTTCTTCTTTATAAATACAATTATATTTGAATTAAAAATAAACAAAGTGTTATGCGTATAACGTAATGCCGAAGACGTCTTTAGTGATGGGATGAACTGCTACGATGAAAAGTCAATATTTTTATTACGTAAATTGTATTCATCTTAACTCATATCAAAGTCAGAAACATCCGAATTGTCACTCAATTCATCATCTGAATATGTGACTGACATTATAACTGATGACTCATTTAAATTATCAATAGGGATAGCATGATCCCAATCACACATAATGTCTCTTTTCGTCTTATTCAGGAACTTCGATTTGATTTTAATATTACAATTATTTTTGTAACAATAAGGAAGGGAATGTGATTTCAGCTGTGAAAAACGTTATCGATAAAAATGACTTGCATAACTTTACATCCTTAGCCATGTGATGCTGATAGATTTCAACGTCATACTGACAACTGTCATCCGCACCATGCTACAGCGAACAGACTATAATTAAGGGGGAGTTATACGTGTTAATATATTTATGTAACCGAGCTCGTTCTAGAGAGATACGTATGATTCGTTTGAAGTATTTTTGGTAAACAGCCTTTCTTAATAAATACTCGAATAATTTGAACGATGTGTTCATTTTATACCTCAAAATTTGTATAGTACTGTTTGTTTTAATGTTCAAGATTGGTTAAAAACTCGAATAATCTTACATTAGTAACTATTTAAATCAGTTAGAAATGAGGTTCTTGAACAAGATTCCTATCAGACACAATCCTTTTTTTGTATTGAAAAAGAAATCACGTCTAAGTTTTTTTTTTAAGATTTGAATCGTTATGCAGCACGTAATTAATCAATCAACTCGATACCGACCCAGTTTTGGACAAAGACAGGCTGTAAACAATAAGAGGAGTCGTCCCTAAACTTTACGATCCAGCCTTTAAACGTCATCCTTAGTGTAACCTTAATCAATCTCAGACTGATTAAACACAGGCTGCTCGTAGCCCATAGACCACTGTGAGTGGGTGACGTAACACGTATGTATGTAATAATATTGCATTATGTTGTATAAGGAGCGACAGCGTGTTTTGTTATGGAGTTTCTTCTTCACATCGATAGCACATGGGAAGCGGTTTAGGGTAGGTTATGCAGTGTGCTGTCTTGACTTTTTGTTATTTAAAAAGTGCTAGTTCAAAGAGTAACTTTAATGAACAATTTTTATTACAAAAAACGATCACACGTGACATGTTACGTCCGACATATTGCTGAGCATCCATGTCCACTAAGTTTCCACGTGTAGGTACCTAAAGTTGGTTTTAGAGGACCCGAGACAAATTTGTGCCTTTACCTCAAACGTTACGTGATTGTTAGAACCGTCCAAAGCTCGCTTGTATTTCAAACCCTACAGCAAAATACAGCGTAAAAAATTACATATAACAAAAAATTAATTAACCGAGCAACAAAGGTTCAATGTTTAAAAATTCAATGTCTAAATCAAACTAGCTTTCGTTGCGTAAACGATCGGACACGTCAGTGTCAACCAAAAGCTAAGTCTTTCGATCTATTCGGAGGCCCTTTAAACATATATAATGTACATAAACTCAGTTCATCTTCATACTATAGAACAGTGAATGCAACCATCATTTTGAACCAAATTGATTGGTTGAGTATTAATTGAAGGACGGCAGTTGGGCACGTTCACCCTGAACTAATGCGTCGCAAAGAGCCGACGGGCGACCAATATCACTGGACCACTGTTTACTGTTAACCAAGCAGGGAATTACAAACGTGATGACTTGAGGAAATGTGTGGAGATAGGGAAAACTGTTTGAATTGATTGGTTTATAAAGAACGTTTGACTGTATTTCCTTAATTTACGTTGACGAAATTGCATAGGCAGTCTTAATATTGAAGTGATAACTTTCATTATAAAGTAACTATGCAATTACTGTTACAGTATTTTTTAAAATTCTTATTTGAATCTTAGTTACTAACAAAATCCACTTGCATTTGAGTTTTAAATACCATATTTCCTGTTGTATTAAATACAAAAGGTTATAAAAGATCTTTTCTCTTCTAGAAACACTGAAAACAATACTCGTACTATTAACGAGTAAACATGTCTATTAAATTACAAACTAGGTTATCAGGTAGCGAAATAATTTCAGCCCTATCTGTGTCTCAAGGTTAACGCTAGTGAACACGACCCTTGCGTCCTCCGTCCTGAAAATATTCAGGTGTGTAAGTTCCCGCCATGATTGATTACCTCAGCTTTAGTAATATGTGCTACGACCTCTGTGTTTGGTAGGAAAATGGGTTGTTAGCTCACTTAATTTTGTTACTTTTTTAATATGTAAACATATAATGTCCTAATCCATTACTTTGTATATTGAAATAATTTACCTGGAAGTGACAAAAATCTTTTAAATTCTGTGAGAAAACGTTGGATGCCAGAGAACATTTTCTTTCAGACAGATAGCTTTACTATTGTTAAGACAAGAAAGTAATCTCATTTGAATTAAGAAAACCAAAATAGTACAAATCAAAATACTGCAGACTAGAATGTAAATTCCATCGGATGCGTATCCACATAGATTAAGATCATCAGGTTGATCTTAATCTATGTGGACTATGCATATACCCCAAAGACATTTTCATTTACAACAAACTCGAAAAACATATTGTTAACAACAACAATGCTGTCCGAATCCTCAGTTTAAATAAGAAACACAAGCGTCCAATACAAAGCAAGGCATTTCAATTAGTGCGAATTTTTATTAAATTCAGTCTGTAAAACAATTAGTCGATTTCTCAAACAATTCCTTATTCTGACCGTTCGAGACATAAAATCGAGACCTTTCAAGAAACGGTTTCTAGTAAGTGACAAAAATTGATCAACCTGTGGACCAACGAGTTGGATTCTTGATTTATTATACCTTAAATTTAAGATATTTCATAATGTTTTATAAGCTTCAAGTACAATATCGGCTGAAGTCGAAAGAAAACGTATCTGAAAGTACCTACGTTTTATTACTGTACTTAATTTAATTTATAGTACCTTCTTTAACTTATTCAACCTCAGTTAAAGTTTGGCAACTAAATCTAAGTGCACCTCACAGTAGTGCTCAAACTAAAGGCATTCCTAAGCTTCCTAATTGACTTAGCCTAACCTAGCGCGCAAGCACTAAAGTTCCCGTAAATGGGCAATCGATTTGAGAATCTTACTCGATAGCTTTTATAAATCGTTTTAAACCCCCCCCCCCCCTCCCTCGTAAAAACTGTCTCATTTGTCTCAAGTGTGTCTCACTTGAAGTAATAGCACTGCTTTTGTGCCTATAGTTGAAATATATTTTTTTATTAATTATTGTGATGTTAAATAACCCCGAATTCCTTTAAGATTAAACATTAAAGAGACGGCGCAAAAAAAAACCGGCCAAGTCAGAGTCGGATTTGCGCATCGATATTAAGTACAAAAAAATTAAAAAAAAACTTTATTACATGAGATAGCTAAAAAATTTTTGTTTAAAAAGATTAATGACTGCCTGGTTTAGAACAGACATCTTGTGAATACCTAATTATCTTAATAAAGAACATAAAAAGCACTATTGTTTTTAACAAAACAGAGTTTTATATTATGCTCGTTCACAGATGTTTTCTTTCTAATTATTAAACAAACCAGACATAATAATTATCTCCACTTTTGGGGTCAATAAACGTTTAATTTGACCATGTTTTATGTATAAGGTCCGAGAAAACATTTTATTGAGGGTCGACAAGATTTATTCGGATTTTCCCTCCGATCATAAATACAATATGGCGGATAATACGTATTTTGTAAACATGGTTTGTATTCTGTTCGTAAGAGGGTGGGCTTAGGGAGTGACACGAGGAAAAATTATGAACTATGTATGTCCATGGTTACAGGCGGATGCGTAACCTGGTCATAGATACTAGGCTGTGGTTTTGACTGAAAGTGTATTTACAGTGGTTACTTAAAGTGCCCATGGCACTTAACTACTAAATTTTAAAATATGGTGTTAGATTGAAGCTTGCTATAGTTAAACTTAAACATATCTTAAAACTTTGAACGAATAAAATAATAATAAATTAAAAGTAATGATATTTTTTACCATGTATTTCAAGTTGAGGTAAGAGGTAAAAAATAAAAACCTTTAGCAAAAGCAATCATAGAATATTTAAATATAAACAAACAAAAATAATTGTCACTACAAATAAACTAATTCTCATAATACATATTCTATTTAACATATTTCGCCAAACAGCAATAAACAACCATCTCCAACATTTCACTAAACAGTTTTCAACTATTCAAGAAAGTGTGGAGTCGTTACAAACCATTTTGAACGACAAAGTTCACTCACTCAACTATGAAAACTTCGGGAAAGTGCACTCTGTTTTCATTTTATTTAATCTTGTTGCACAGAGTTCTGAACGCATAGCTCATGATAAAACAAAACGTATTTTAAGTAAGTAAGTTTATTCTAGGAATTTCCATTAGAGAAATTGAACAAGCGTAATCGGTGTAGACGATCAAAGAAAACATATGTGTGTACATGCATTTGTAGGAAATGATCCTTTTGATAAGGAGTAATTATAATGAGGTCTTACTCAAGATCAAAGTTTTAGTAAGTCTTAACTTATGCAGGCGAAGTGCAAAAGTTTTTTCACAGCCCACATCGGCGCCCTGAAAAACCAGCGGGAAAATGGAAAAATGGAAAAAAGGGAAAATTACATGAGATCATTGCCTTAACTCTATTACATATTATTACTGTAAATATGTATGTATAGAACTAAACAAGTCAGCAGATATTTTTGGATATCAATGACTCAATTTTTTACGCTTCAGTGCGATTGAGTTTCAATCATCCGAATTGTTTTCGTCACACTAGATCACTTACGTATTGTGAAATGTAACAGCGTTGTAAAACACGATTTGGGGAATATTGAAGCTACAGCGTCATAGCAAACTGTGTTCATTCCCAGTTTAATGTAATGAAATCACATCATACGATTTGAGATTAAAAATAGATAAATAAGATTTCAGAAATATTTTTATCATTACTTAAATTTGAAAAATACAAATGTTCTGTATACTTCACAAAAATTATTATCATTAATGTTGTCAATCTTTTTTCATAGAAATTCTTTTTATGCTTACAAGAATATAAATCTATTTCAAAATATTGCGCTGTATATTTCGATTCGAGATCTAAATTGAATGGCATTCCGATGTTCGCGTCACATTTTGATATCAGTCTCAAGTTATACATTTTATCAATTCTATTAAGATTTATTTTATAGATAAATGTCAAGCGGAGGAATGATTAAAATGTAGCGGAATTTTATTTACTTTGGAGATATCGGCTAAGAGATTGACTTACCAAAGTTATTAAGGGTACTGACTTATCAGCGTACAGCGGTCATAGTGAAGTAGAGAATCCGTGACATTGTCTTTTTGTTAATGTGTGCGTTATCTCATTAACTTATTGCATCGACCAGACTGAAAGTAAATATAAGGCCAGAGAATGTTAAACCAAGAACTCACTGATTAATTTTAGCTTTGTAAAAGTTTATTCTACTTTCAATTAAGTAAAAAGTATTTGTTTCACCTCTAGTTTACATTCGGAAAATAAATGGCAAGTAAATATTTTGGGTATACACACATTAAATTGAATATTATTCTTGCTTTTATCTTGACTCGTAAAAAATACTTTCAAGACCTTGAAAACCAAACCGTGAGACTCGCGTTCAGTCGCACAGCTTTATTCAGCCTCACCTTCAATAATGACCCGCAAATTACTTCGGATAAAACTTCGTAAATTAATCAAACTAATGGCCCAATCCCTGGAACGACACGAATTTAAAGGATTTATTACTTCCACGAGTCGACGCGGATGGCGGCGGAAAACTTTGATTATGGGCGGTAAGAGTTATGATAACATCTTGACACACTCACTGGTGTCTAGGATACTGCACTGACATACTTCAGACCAAGTGGTAGTTCTAGCAACTTCTCTCGGAGAATAACCAGTCGCGGTAATGTTTTACTGCACAAGTTTAGGCATACACTTGGAAGCAATCTATAGGTAGTTATGCATGAACTGACTGGACCGTTGCCATGCCCTTACACTAAAACGCGGATGACGTAGCACGGCCATTTAGGTTTAGTCAGTAAGAGTCTGAAAATACCTCTACCTGCCTCGAGATTGTCCATGAATATTTCCCCACCTTAAACAAAAGCAACTTTACCATAGTCACTATGGCGTATATTTAGAACCAACCTAGATGATGAACTGCATTATCAGCCCTAAATCATCCAAGATCACTCCCAACCATTGAGGCTACTATAGCAAGGATGCAAGAGATTCCCGCCCAGTACCGCAACAATAGTCTAGCGTTGTACTGCCCAAAAACTTATCAACCTGTACCAACAACCTAGCGTTTTTGTAACAAATACTAAGAACATTTTGCCTTCTTTTTATACCTCTAAGTAGAAAATAAAATACGTGCGTATAATCTATTCGGTTCTAGAAAAGCGAAGGTTTTAACGAGTGTATCGTCAATAGACATGTTCAGTGGTCCAGAATGCGGGGTTAGATAAGGGTGCCGCAAAAATGTGCGGAAGGTCTAATAAATTTGTCGAGTGTAGAACGTACCTACATGATGCTATGTAGGCAGTAGTGTAGGTGCGGGAGGATATACATGTATGCATTAGTAGTAAGGAATATAAGATGGGTTGTTAAACATGTGGCTCATGCAGATATTAGTTATTGCGGAATATAGATTATACATATGAGTAAATACATAAAAGAGCTTATTACAAATTGAAAATAATTAAATTGTGGTTATCTATGTATTAAGAACCTACATATTTTTTTTAACAACTACGGAGCCAAACTTTATAAAATGTTTATGGGAATAACTGACAGTTATTCCACGTGAAAAGAATCAACGAAACCGCTTCAACCAGCTCAAAGTTATTATGTAACAAACAGGAAAAAAGTAGCTACGGATTGAGAATATTCTTTTTTAAGTCATTTGAAAGTCTCTACAAGAGAGATTATTTTACAAAATGGGAGGTGCATTAATGTTTGAATCATTTAATCAATCAAAAAATCTTATACATTCTGCACATTTGTTCACCTAACAAGAAACTAAATACCAGACGTAATATGCATAGTTAAAATGATTATGTTCCGAAACATAAACAATTATTATTGGGTCGTTGTCCAACAACTGTGATAAAAGTCTAAGTTCCAGACTCAAACAGAATGCAAGGTGAAGTAGGTCAGAGTCCCAGCGAAGGCTTACAATATCTAAATATCTGCATTATGGATTATTGAAGCAAGACTTGTCGGAGACTAAAACTATCGGTTAGTTTTGACAATATTACTGGATAATGTATAATGCGTATTTGTCCCAGGTAAAAAAAGGAATAGATATACGATAGAAAGTAATGTGAATTTTGTTTCACTATCCTCATCTTGATTAATTGCGACAGCCTGCTGGTTAGAAGATTAAAAAGTAATTAATTACCTCTTTAAGGACTAAATCCAAGTGACCTAATTAGGGAGATAGCGGCTAAGGTTGCTCTTGGATGGAAACAGATCGATTAATTACACACACATGTGTGCAAACAGTAGTGAAGTATTTAACTATAGATAATGTTAGAGCATCTACCATGGCGGTGGACGGTTGCATAAAATGATTTGGATAAACGTTCAGAATTTTAAGGCAGTGTAATTTTGTATTATTCATTAATTGTTTAAAGGAATCAAACGAAGACTTAAATTTAAAAAAAAAAATACTAATAGAAATACACATTGACAGTACTACTCACTTAAAAGCCAACAGAACATGTGCACAGAAAACATACGTTAAACCAAGTAAAAATTTAAATAATTTCAAGATAAAACTGTGGAATACAAGTAAGAATATAATAATATTATGTTATTGTCGTAAAATTAAACTCGAAACAAAAAACTGCCGTTTTCATAACAATATTCAGTACAATTAAACTGAGCTATTGAAATTATTTGAATACCTAAATGACCTATCAGACCTTTTAAAAGACAATCAACATCTTGCTTTATCGATCAGTATTCAATCACAGTGCTACTCTACTCTACTTCAATAGTCTACCTTACCCTTCTCCACAAGCAGATCACCCGTGATCAAAACTCAATACTGAAATTATCGGATACTAAAATTTAAGCAGCGGAGCGTACATCTCAATCTCTCAATTCGCTTTATAATCGATTAACCCTTTCAACCTTCACCGTCCTTCATCTCATTTCAGTATAACGTCAAAAACTAAATTCACAGATGCGCGAAAATAAGATCAGTGGACAACACTAGCTGATGTCACAAAGAAGTCACTTGCAGAAATACTAAATCACATAAATTGTACATATGTGTAATACGTAAGAGTTTTCGTATCGTAAGAAAATAGTTATGATATAAAACATTGCCTATAAATAGCTCCCTTTATAGCAAAAGCTTCGAAAAAAAAACGCGTTGCACGAGATGTGACACTAATTTCAATAGTTTTAATCGCAAGCCCTTTAGAGATCGTTAACAAATATTGATCAGGGTGATCCCACTGATTCCCCTGTCAGTTGTCCGTCGGTAATCCGCAGCTTAGTGCGGGCGCGCCGTCTCCTGATAAATTTACTGAGGCTTACCTTCCACTTGATACCGCAAATGTATTTCGTTTAACTGGGCGTAAGCTCTGAACGATGGATTTAAGGATCAGTATCTCTGACCTATGTGTCGACTTCGAGACTCTTTTGAGTCTATTTTTGCCAAAAATGTTTCCTTGAAAATTAAAATTTTAAGTGTTTTGTATTTTTTTGTTATGATGGTGTTTTGACATGGATAGCATTCTGTATGAGATCTTTGACATCACAAAGACTTACGCAAATTATTAAATAAACACAAAGCAAAACATATTTTTGAAAATTAAACAATAACACAAAACGTCATGTGTTCTGCTATTGTTATAGAGATAGGTGCACAATAAAACTACTTTAAACAATATCTATTAGGTATCGATTATATTATTTAAAGCATACTACATATCTCGTCGCGTATTTAAATAGTATGTGTATCAAACCGCCGTGGTTTATGCGGTGCTGCTGGGACGCAGCTACACGGATATCCACTTGCTCTGATATATATAACGTAAACAAAACACCATTCAGACAGACTGGGGACAATAACCGTATACTAGGAACTAAAATACTAATAATAAAATAGGAATATCTTCGAGAATGTTAACTAAAGAGCTATTTACTCAAATTATACTGTTTAACAAGCTATATGGCACTTAGGCTGACTTCATCCTATACCTGCCAATGTTTTTGTTACTCAAACCAATCTATCTAGAACTCATCCAGAAATAGTCGTCTCTAATTCGCTACATTTACTTGAAAGAAAAACTATTCATAATAAAGCCTTACGTAATGACGGCGGGCTGCGTGGGCGATTACTTTTACTTATCAACTTTTTCTTTGATGTCAAAGACAAACTTCCCTTTGTCAAAAACTGGCCAAAATGGCCTGTATTTAAAGTCCTCCTTTAAACAAACATTTCGTCAACTTTGCGTTATAAATATTTAGAGGTAACGAAAAATCTTTGACGTTTTTACTTCATAAATAATTATAAAAGTAAATAAAATAGAATATTAATGTGATGTCGAACGGGACTCGTCGATCAACTCAAAAAGTGACGTTAAATAACTTTTGGAAGGTTAAATGTAAAGAAAATCTATACTAATATATAAAGCTGAAGAGTTTGTTTGTTTGTTTGTTTGAACGCGCTAATCTCAGGAACTTCTGGTCCAAATTGAAAAATATAAACTATCACGCTGCGACTAATAAGAGCGAAGATACAATGGAAAATGTGAAAAAAAACAGGGCGAGTATAAATCATAACTTATATCTTCTACCCACGAGGACGAAGTCGCGGGCAACAGCTAGTTCAGAATAAGTAGAAACCTTTTAGCACAGACGATGCTTCTCACTAACATCTTTTGTTGTGGAAACAATTGGCACTGTTTAATTCTTTAAAAAACTCGAACACGTCTCGTTAAAAGTAATGCATTTATGATTTAAATAATCTCAGATACCACTTGTAGTACATTTGTCGGATCTATCTATCTAGAGAACTTCTACTTGATGTGATCAAGCAGAACTTAATTAATATTTGATAAATTGTCATAAATATAGGTGGTTAAATATCGTGTAACGTGTCAAAAAAAACAGACGTATTTATTAACTTGACAAATAAGGTCCAAATTAGTTTTTTGGGACCTTTGAAACTTAATAATTCAGACTTCAAAAACAAATAATCTAGCATGCACAGGAATAAATTGAAATTCCGAAAAATAAGATTAAGCATTGCAGTCCAAATTTCAAAGAGCGCATTCTTACTCCAAGCACACTTCAAACTTACTTCGTTGAAACCCGAGTGAATAACATCACGCGCCACAACCTGTCCCCAATCCCACTGAGTCAGATCTCCAATCAGAAGCCAATCCTGATCAAAAACTAGGGACTTTCTGGATGAATTGTTGAAGCCAAAACTCAGCTGAATCTTTCACACAATCTTTGACATCAAAAAATTACTTCATATTTTATAATATTAGAAAGCAGAAACGTAATTATAGTGTAGCTATAGGTAAGCATAGTTTTGAGCGGGAGGCATTTAAAAGATTATACCACCACACTACAAAAATATTTTGACAATATTTAGATTATAAAAATGATAATAATGAATTCTCACTTAATGAACAATCATAGTCGATCAATCTAAGACAGTTTTACAAGACTGAACCTCGATACTGTCTGTCTGAATAGTTTATTACATTTCTAATGTATAAGAAATATGTGTACGTGTATTAGATATCTACTGAATACATCTACAGTCTATGAATGATACGAATAAAGTGCTTTCATAAGGTTTCTTTATATCTTTGAATGATTAGACTACTGACAAACTATGATTAAGTATTACTACGTAATACTAAAATCCTACAATTTATCTTATTTTCCAAATAAATCCGGGTCAATCTAGGATTAAACGATGAGCAATGTCTTTACGTAGAAACAAAGCGCCATTGTCTAGACTTAAGATTTCTTATAGATAGAATATAATATTTTATTTTACGTACGTATATACCTGCCGTCGTATTGTTCTTAGACGTTGTATCTAAATATTCAACGAAAAAGCCAAAAGACCTTTTTAGGAATATGTGTAAAGATCTGTCGTAGAGGTCTGGTACCAACACGTGAAGTAAAACCTGTAGTTGTGAAAGCGAGAGGGTGCATTACAAGGTATATACCCGACTCTTTCTTCCACAGTCTAATTCTGAAAGGTGGTAGGACCCTATTTAGTCCTTAAACGTAACATCATTACAATTCCAACGCAGAATATACGCTCGCGTCTGTTTCACAAAATTAACTGAGGCTTGAATAATTTATGCTATTAATTAGCATTTCAGCTCATTGTTTAATAATTGAGTAGTACTTCATTATCTACTCCAAAGTTGAGTTTTAAGTACTTACTATGATAAAGCTACGCTTTGAAATTCGGAATTTTAATATCCGTTCCGTTAATATTGCTGGCGTAATTACAGGTAACTAAAGTTGGTTTTTGGGAGTGCTTTAGGATTTTCTGGTACTCATTAACCAGGTTAGGTAATTAATGTAATTATTAACAGAGATTGGAGACTCCATTAAACGCAAAACATATTATAATATGTTGAAAAAGGCTCTAAGATAGCTTACTGGTTGCTTGACAGATTCTTGGTAGTATATAGTTTTCATTGCAACCGCAAAAATTACAGTTACACATAAGGTATATATAGGCATGATTTCTTATAAGCTTAAGATATAGTGAAATGTGAGTTTTGCAAGGTACGCAATACACCAGCACTAAGCCTAACTCGATCTGATATTAATATTAGCCTTCGTGAAAATTTTAAGGGCGGGTTTTGTTGAAAATTAAAAGAAAAGATGAAGAAAATATTTGGTAAACAAAATTACTCACAGTTTTTTTTTAAATCAAACGTTTTTTAAAGTCAACCTTCGGTCAACTATTTGTCTTAATTAACTAAAGTTTAGCATCACCCTATCTTTCTTGAAAACAAAACTTTTTTATCTAGTCATCGTCCTTGTGTCAACCCTTATAATACCGTAAGTCTTAAGATGGCAGCCTTGACCGAAACTCGGTCAAGATAGCATTATGCTTGAAAACGATATGGGTTAATCATAGCATCACAGGAAGTTTAGATTGGTATTGACTGGGCACTCAAAACAGATCGGATTCCAGAGAGAATCTTGACATAGGCGTAGGTCGTGAGGTCCTGTAAATAATTGAAATTTATCCCAAATTGCTCCAATGCTGTAATGCATTGAACTGGTGCGGATGTGGAAGAGGTATGTTATGTTTTGTGTTGTCACTCTTTCATAACCATACTAATGTTACTTTAGATTCTGTTAGTAGACCCAGTCAAGAAATACCCAGCAATACATTTTACGCTATCTGTTCTAATGTTTCATAGTGTATGCCCTCAGTGGACTAGAATAGGAAAACGATTGCGATGGTTAAAATTAGCTAATAAGATGTTTAGAATTGAATTATCTTCTGACCATATTCAAGAGCGATACTTTGATAGTCATAATAATCATAGGAGCCCTTTGTCAACTATGTTGGGGTCGGCTTAAAATCTAAGCGGATATAGCAGTGTACTAGTATTTTACAAAGAGCGACTGCCTATCTAACCTCCTCAACTCAGTTATTTGGGAAACACGATACCCCTAGGGGGATTCGTATCGAAGTAGCAGAATCATATGACTCTATTACTTCGAATATAATATTTTACCTAATTATAAGGTCTTCAAATTAAATGAAGCAGTCAATTAACTAATTTCGGCCATGAATATTCAATGATAGGATATTATCTGATTAAACATTTGAATTTAAATTAGGCCTTTCTACGCGAGTCTGTTTCAATAGAATATTTTGCCGAATATTTTATTAGCGCTGATATGTAATCCTAGATCTTTTGTTCATTTCTTGATGAATGTATTAAGCAAAAAAAAACAAGAAATGCGTCATTTTTAAATTGACGAAAAAAGTTATTTACGGGTTGGTCTTTTTATTTCACAGTCAATGCAGTGGTCGAAAATCTCCGCTACAGATGCAACGCTCCACAAGTGAGCAACGGGCATACATACTTCACATAGAAATTATACTTTTTATATTTGTCTTCCTACGACGACTTTCTTTTTTACCTCTAGTTATCTCTGCATCTAAGGGTTAGTTTGATAAGAATTCCACCGGCATTAAGTCCGCCATTCTTCATGTTTACGTATAAGACGCAAACATAAGTAGACCTGAGTTAGGGAATTAGATATAACACTCGTATATTTAGAGAAATAAGCCTCTAAAAGCTAACCACACAGAGTAATTAACGCCAGAGTAACAGAACAACATATATTGCGGTAGGTTCACCTGCGCCCCGCAGAATAATTTCGACTGCCGCCAACTAGCCGGTAATTCAAAACGCACGAATATATAATATTAAAAAGTTTTTTGATAACGGACTGGCAACTGGCAATGTAGTTTCGTAGCACTCGTATGGACGAAAAAATTTTGTTATGCGAGGTTCATTTTTTTTTTAATATTTGTAATCTAAAATAAGTTGTGCATTGGATGAACATACGTAATGGGGGCCGTTGATCCCAAATGTCTTATTATTATATATTTTTTCGCTTAAAAACAGGCAAATAAATGTCATCCTTGTGTCGTGGGGGTTTCAGAAACATTCAAGTCATAGGCTCAAAGACACCCAGGACAAGCATTCGTGGATTACACAAACTTAAAACTATTTGTCCTACGTGGGCACCGAACCCGCGACACATCCACTGTTTGGCGTGGTGACTCAACCACTCGACTATCTGTACAATTATAATTTACAATTATGTTTTTACCTTTGGCTAAATCCTAAAAGCCACGAAAGTAAAATAATTGTGAAGCTACAACATGTAGCCACACACGACACGTTTGAATAAAGTATTGCATAACATAATATTCATAAAAAGAACACTAATGAACTTACAACCTCATTTCTCAACTGAAAAAAGATTTAGGTCAAGCATAAAGAATAATATGAAACTTGTCTGCGACTGCGGCACCAAATTAATGCATTCTCTTCTAAATATGAAACTCCGGATAAAATTATTCTCATTTTATTCTCACAATATTCACGAAACTGTCTAAAAAGTTTTCATTTCGTATGTATGAGTTATTTTATCCCACAACAAAATTTATACACATTTAGATACGTGGAATCGTTGACCCGATCACTCCAATTGAGAATTGACCACTGACACTATTTATAAAACCTACGTACTTATTTTAATTAACAACAAATAAATGTTGAATATTTTAAATAATTATAGTTTAATACAGTTTTCAAATGTTGGTAAATACGTAAAAGAGCTTTGCGTAATATAAATCGTAAATAATAATATTAATTTAAAAAACCTGTAAATTTGATAGAAGTATTAACAATTAATTAAATACAACAATTAATAATACATCTAGCATACAAAAATTAATGTTATTTTTCCAGAGTGCAATCTTATAATACTAAAATAGTTACCACAGTGTATAATATTTGGACCTGTATAGAATAAATGCAGAGAGAATTACATAAGTTATGAATTTATTTCAACTTGTTAGGCAAACGTAAATTGTACACCTCATTAGTTCGGGACGTGTTCACCTTGTTAGGGTGAAACTTGTTTTACGCGAGCAGTTTCATTATTAGATTTGTTGCAGTGCTGGGGTTTTGGCTGGCAGGTCGTTTTTATTCCTGAAATAGGTTTCTGTTTTGAAAGAGAATTTGAAGTATTTTATGTTGATGCATACACTTGCGTCAGATATAGGAATCAAAATGTAGTTTACAGTTTACCAGGAAGATTTTTAACCAAACTTTTAGGTAACACTTTATAGACAAAACCCACATAAAAAGGTAACCTCTTACAAGGACAGACATAAGAAAGTAATCGGTTTGTCCAAGCACAATACTTTAAAAACAAAATTTGTTCGTCCGCTAACCTAACACAATGCGTAAAGGAACCTCGAGCCTCACTTACACCGACCCCCGGGTACACTCGTTATCCTCAAGCGATCCTCCTTTATGCCCGGGTAATACCGGAACCGGTAAATCCTATCCGGCCTCGAGGTCTGTCAAATGTCGAAGTGGGAAGCCAGAATATTTATACACGGATGAAATTGCGCTTAAAAATGTCTCCGGATGTGAACAAATTTGGGTCTGTATCGGGAAGATTAAAGGCATTGTAAAGGACAGACAAAATGACTTGTTTTTATTTATATGTGAACAGCGCTGGTTTGTTATTGTCATATTGTTCGAAATCCAAGTTTAAGGTGTTGTCGTGACCTTACTTGATACGAAACAGTGTTTTTGGGTAGGGTTGTCACCTCGGGGAGGACTATGTCCAACAGTCGACAAATATGGGCTAATGATGATGATGATGACCTTTATACAATAGTAGTAACCTCTTTAAAACGGTATAGTCAAATTGAAAAAAAAAATGGTGGTTAAGAGTCCTTCACCCGCAGAAAAACTGTCCGTTATTGTTTATTGTAATCGCCTTAAAACGTCCCAAACCACTTTATATTTGATAAAGTTAACCAATTTGTTTATTATAACAAAACCTTTTGTATTTGATCTCTAAAAGTATTTATCTGTAAGAACATTAAGAAAAACTTTCATAAAAGAACCGAAATTCAATTTAAATAAGTTTTAAACAGATTTAAATAGATACTTTATGATTCTATTCAATTTGCATAAGTTGGTATTTTGATAACTGATACGTCTTAGAACTTTATAAATTAGTTGAATATTGAAATTAAAGGACAACTCGCTAAGAAACAAACTTTATACAAAATTACGATGCAATTTTCTTTTGGAACATTTTGTAGGACCTTTGATACAAATTTCGCAAAAAAAAAAGGTTTCAATATTGACATTTACTAACTTGCACTTAGTACACCCTTGATACAGCTATTTCAACTAATTTATTCCCATAAGTCCAGTAATCCGTTAACATGTTAAATGTGAAGTTAGTTCCGCAATAATTGTTCAAACTTTTGCATTGGTAACGTTTGTAGGGCAAACATAAATACCGAAGTTAAATCTGTATATTCCAAAGGTTTTGTACAAGGAGTTTAGTAAGCAGAACTATATAGGTTAAAATATCCCATTCTTGAGTAAAATAACTCTTCTTACACTTGGATATTTAAAAAAGAAAACACGACCTTACTAGGGAGAATGCACATATATGTATATCTGCTTCAAAAACAGCTCAAACTTCCCGACGTTTTGAGTAGTAGTATTTTAAATTCGAGTTCAACAAAAACAAAACATACCGTTAAAGAAATGTTTTAGAAGTATATAATATACTCATATACAAAACTAGATGTATCCCGAAATAAACACACTCTTTTTTCAGAGGGCAGTCGTGTTAAAATATCACCGATACATTTAATATTATTCAGAAAGATATTAAATAATGATGTAGGTGTAAGAGTGATGAAACTGGACGCCAAACCCAAAATAACTTAAGAAAGTCTAGGAGGTTGAAGGTGCGACTCAGGAGTAAACAATCCATGAAAGAATTTCCAATCAACTATGAGTGAGAGCTCAAATAAATCTAGCGGCTTTGTTATCCGGACTCTTTGTACGGAACCTGATAAGCATCGTGGAACCCTATCCGTCGAGCTATTTTTATTTATTTGCTTTTTTTGTTACAAGGTTAGAATAGTGTATGTGACGCCTAGATCTACTTAAGGGACGCAAGCAGCTGGTAATCCTAGGTACGTTTCAACAAAATAACCTAAAAGCGCTCCTATTTATGTAAAGGACCCTTTTTGTAGTGCCGAGCCTTGTTGAATTTTCAGCGGGGTTTTCTTTGAGGAAAATCCCGAAATCTTTTAGAAACGGAAAAAATATTTCAATTTCTTTAATATACGGAACTCGCATTAAATGCTAGTTTATATAATTTATTTGAACACTGGCAGTAACGCTTTGCTTCGGTGCCTAACTAAAGCGAATTTAATGTACTGAAAAAATGTTGCAAGATATATTATTTTGCTTTTTCTGTTATGTTCTTTTGTAGGTATGAAATCAGAGTTTTTTTTAGAGTATTTATACTGCTAAATTATTGTCTAAATATAATGTTTTATATAACATTAGGTAAGTAGTAGGTATGCAAAAGTAAATTAAACTAAAAGAGCAAACCACCCAAGTGGGTAGTTAATCTGCACATAAAATTCGGGCTCAACAAAAACAAAACATATCGTTAAAGCATAATTGAAAAATTTGGACCGAGAGGGCGACCCACGGAGTTATAGGCATTCAAAACTCCCTAACTAAGCTTAAAGTTCAGAAAACAAAACAATAAAAACACACAAAACTTGTGCGCAATAAGTTTATCGATAAAACAGTTCGCAACCCTACATCTTTCATAAAGAACGCCGTAAATATATGTTGAATTGGTAGGATTCCTTTGGGATTTCAGCGGGTGTCGACGTGATTTGTACTTAGTCTGAGTAGGCAGCACCTGCACACCATTGTTCGGGAGACGAGACCTGACTTCTGTTAGGAATCATCGGGTGTGGTGTAACTACACGATAGGATTATAAATGATAATGATTATTTTTCTGATTTTTCTGATCAGAGATCACTGTTTATCGATTACACAGTAGGTATCTTATTTGTTTTCATAATTCTTAAATTGTTTTTGTAGTAAATGGATAGAACTAGAATTTTTATGTCATTTTAGGAGGAATTTGCAAGATATTGATCATCTCAAATGCTTATTCGGTCTTGTTTTTGCTGATGTCCTCATTCTGGTTATGGCATTTGAGCATAGGTACTTTCTGATACTTTGCTAGATGGCTCCAATAAAAAGACTCAAGAATTTCTGTCTTTTCTAAAACTATCACAATATAAGGGTCAGGTTCCAGTCTCGCCGATACCCAAACTAAATAAAGTAGCTGTCAGTGTAAACTAGCACCCCACCCTCATCCTCCCTTCGTCGGGCTACAACATAATCTGTTTCTGGGCGACCATCGATAAAGGCTAGTTGATTTACGTGCCTGTCTGCACCGCTCCCGAAGGATCCGAGCGTGAATGTACGATGTCGGCGATTCAATGCAATTATGCGTGAAATTACATGGCTGCGAGCTTCGTACGTAATTCTCGTGGAATTAGGTTTTGTGATGAATAAGGTGTATCCACGAAATATGCTTACATGTACCTAGGTATTTTTGTGTGTTTGTTTTCGTAATACATGTTTGTCTAGAAAACCGTAGTGGTTTCCGTCATTTATCTTATGTTATGTTATGAGTTATTACTGCTAAATGACTAAATAACACAGACAGATTTCGAAATCCTTGCTGAATATGAAACAAAAGATATTTTTAACGTTTGGATGGTGCTACCAAGTTAAAAATGGTATGAAAATTTGAAGATGTCCAATATAGAATCGAATAGAATTTTCTTTATTGCACACCACATAAGTACAGAATTTTATAAAAATAAATAGTTACATGGTGCCACAATGGACGGCCTTATCGCTAAAACGATCTTTTACAGACAACCTTTGGATGGACTCGATATAAACCTCTAAAGAGACTATTTAAAAACCTAATGGGAACCTCTTTAGGCAGCCCATTGCAGTATTTCTTACAGAAGCCTAGCACTGTCTAGCACAGCTCAGGTTAGCTCCACAGAGCACCGCCATTACTGTAATTTAAGTTCGAGAGCTCCGAGGCGAAAACACTTCAAGACTTTTGTTGAACTATTAACTTTAATAGCGCTAAGATAGCAGAACAAACGTTTAAGTTAAAACGCAGCAACTTTTAAAACTAGCTATTAAACCATAGTTATAATATTAAACGGGTTAAAGCGGATTTTGAGCGGGAGAAGTTTCCGAACTTGTTGTAAAACATGAAGTTTGATTTTACATATGGTGGGTACGGACTTCAGTAAGGCGGTCGAACTAAAAATGTGTTCTGTTTGAAGAGGAATATGTAATTTGTTTTCCTTATGTAACTTAGTAAATAAAAGCCATAGTAACTATATTAAATATCTAGAATTAGATTGTCGAAATAAAGGGCTTTAAACATTACTTATTTGTTTCAGAAGACACGTATCTAGTCTAATCTGTTATCACGTAATGGTTTTCCATAGTAATTTTAAATTTTCCTCAATATATTACTGGGTAGTAACACTTTGAAGTAAAATCAGTAGGTATGTTAAAGATAACTTGTATATAAAACAGAATGCTTAGAAATTTACCAAGGTGCATATGATAGGGGTGGGAGGCAGCCGAGTACAACCGCCGCGGTCACGTGGTATTCCAGGCCGTGACTGTGGTTTCTGAGATCACCTCGCTTTTAAGCTAGGACTATAGTAACGCAATATCTTGGCATGAACCTAAAGTTTAATACTGAAACTATTCGGGAACATTAAACGTTAAAGCATGACCTGAGTTACTACAACAGATGCTCTAATACTTTTGCCTTATAATTTAGTAGCACATCGTATCTAATATTTAACAATAATAAACGTTTTAATACTTTTCACTCAGTTCACTTGTCAGCTCATGGTTAGGAACTCCGGTTGGACCCGAAACTTAAGAAAATCATTACCATTGTAAAATTATAAATTATCACAAAGTACATACTTTTAAGACCTCTTGTGTGTGTATATAAATTATTAAATCAATAAAATTTATTATAAGAATATTTCTTGTTAAATGATGCTAGTTTCGGACCAAACCGGAGTCCTTAATCATGAGCTGACGCAGCGGGATCGCGAGTCGAACTCGATTTTTATTATAAAGAGTTAAGATGGTTATATTAAAAAAAAAGATTATTTCTACTTAAAGTATCCCACAATAGTTAAACACCACTAACATAATCACATTATAATCACCAATGATTAACAAATTATACAAAACCAGAACAAGAACAAGATTACCTTCTTCGTTTTCCTCAGCTTTGTTCAAACAACCAGAGAGCTGAGTACATGAACAAAGTAAACTAACCTGCCACCTGATCGAGATCAAAAGTCACTCACTTACCCAAACCTTCAAATAAAGCTATTAATATATAATCAGCTGATGGTTTACTTAGCGGTGACATTTGGAGCGAACTTCTACAAACTTAGCCTCGCATTGTTTGGACAAGCAACAGTTATTTAAGCACAAACAAAACTTGTAGCTTTGGTAATCAACTTTTGTTTCGAATTACACGAGAGGACAAATAGCCGTGTCAGAAGATGGTGGGTATAGATCTTAGTGTGTGTTGCCGTATATTTTTAGTACGATGGATGGTTTTAATAAGGATAGAAGCCATTTACGGAGTATAAGTGGTTGCACTTTTTTTTGTTGATATACTCGCATCATGTACGTGACTTGTTAGGTTAATATATGTAGATGAACTCTTAAGGTATATATGTGCAAATAGAAATTGTGTTTTATTAAAACCTCGTCACTACACGATTGTGGCAGTTGAAATTATTTTTATAGGTTATGGAAATGTGCTGCCTTTAGTTATAGCCAGTACTACCATCAAAATCATCTCGGCACATTGTACGACAGCGGTTTGATATAATATTCAAATGAAGCTTAAGGTCACGGTGAATTAAATCGGGATTGTCTGGAATCTTCGTTGACCCGTAAAAGTCCTAACTTTGTCCTTTCCCTGCCAAGCTTGATTTGCCAAGACACAACTTTTAAGGTTTGAAGAAGTATTAGCAAGTTTATCATCCAATTTTGGTCAATGGGATAGGACTTGAAACAATTTAAATGTATTGAACTTTAAGATGTAATACGATAAACGAATTCTTGTCTACGGTTTTTTGTTTTTTTTTTATTGTATTTTTTAACTGATCATGAGCTCTTAGTAATTATATTATACCGCGTTTATGGCAACAATTCCGATCACGATTTTTATGTATTAAAATCCTTTTCTGCAAATTATAAAACAACACCAGACATAGTCACATGTTAAAGCTAGTGCATAGATTGAATAAATTGGTTTGTTATAAAAATGTTCCCAGTTTGACATCACAATTTGGAACTCCGCCGCCGGCTAGGAAAATTCTGCCTAACAACCTGTGACGTATTTGATTTGGTAAAATAATGGGTTTCATTTGGTTTTCTGAATCCAAACTGACTAGTAACTGGTTTTTTGAAATTGTTGATTTAATGAGCCGTTTAAGGACCAACTAAATGTCAAAGAATTTTACTGACATTGTGAAAACGTTTTCAATCTTCTTTATTCTAACTGTTGCTTTGTTTTTGCAACTGAATTAAGATGTTAGCTTTATATTAAAAGAATTATGAACAATTTGTGTAAAATTTAAGTAGTAAATAATAAAAGTTACATTTACCTTGCATTTCTCAAAGACAACTTAGATATATAGATAAATTCACTGAGAATAGTTAGGAAGCTTTACAACAAAAATCAAAGAAGCTAATTTTGAAAAACATGTTTTGCAAAACCTGTTTTAATTTGAGCTATATATATTATATATATTATATATAATATATATTATTTGAGCTATATATATATATACGTTTTAATAACAATACAAAGAAAAATAAAAGACTATACAATGATTCCAATAACAGTCACGGACTGCAAAGTTTTAAGCCATGGTCGCCGGTTCAGTAAAATGAAACAATCCTATGCAATTTAAAGTAAATCTGATAAAGAACTGACCTATACAACCTTTATGAAAGTATCCAAGCCTCTTTGTTCTTCGGGTGTATAATATTGAAGGCAGGCGCCCACGCGATCAAAGCGCAGATATTAAACGGCCAGCTTTGATGTTTTGTTGGAATAAAACACGGCTAGAATCAACCGTGAGCGGGATATTGAGATTTAATGGGGTAGGTATCCTTTGTAGCTCTATTTCTAAAAGTATTATTCCTACTTCAAAGTACGTGAGATTAGAGTTCCGCGTCCATGAGTCTGGTAACGACTAAATGCAGGTTTCTTTAATTTTATTCCTGATGACCTAGTGTCAAACTTAAATCCGCCTGTAGGCCTCTGACGTCACTTAAGGCACCTTCAAAAAATCTCTAAGGTGTACTGGTTGCCTCCCGATGTTTTACTTCACCGCTTTTATAACTGGTTATTGGTCTTGGTATCCCGGGGCCAAGGTAACCCTTTCAGACAATCCCGCTCTCCCGGCAGACGTCTTCTGGTAGGTTCTTTCGTTTCTAATGTAATTCATATTTTCAAGATTAAGTCTTCTCGAATCCATTTAAGTTTTTTCATAGAAGAGGAAAATTAGCAGAAAGTTAAATTATGAGGTTTCAGTAGGTATAAGCAATTCAATAACATGATTGTCTAGAATTTGTCAATCACTCGGTTTAAACTGATAGGCAATCGGCAAAATCCGACAGAAACATGAGCTTTTCATATACATATATTTTTTACGATTATGAATTTTTTACTCGCTTGAAACTCAGTCGGTTGCATAAAAGCGTAATAACGTAACTGGATTTTGCTAAACCGTTGATCCACAAAAATATAGAAGAACCTTTTTTGAATATCAGCTTTTTGTATTAAATCCAGATCCTTTATAGAATGATTATTTAAAAAGTCTCGTAAGTGCGTGTGTATCAGACCAAATTGATTCAAGAATTTCTTTTATGACATTTACTTTTACGACTTGCCTGTTGGTCTGGTAGTTAGTGGCCCTGACTGCTATACCGGAGGTCGTAGATTCGATTCCCACCCAGGATAAATGTTTGTGTGATGAGCACGATCATTTGTTCTGTGTCTGGGTGTAATTTATCTACATATATTATATATGTATTTAGAAATATATAAGTATGTTTATCAGTTGTCTAGTATTCATAATACGTGCTTTGCTTAGTTTGGGACTAGATGGCGTTGTGTGAAAAACAATACCACTAACGAAATATAAAGTGGATTTAATCAAAATCGCAAACACACTGTTAGCAAATGTGGTGGCCAATTATACCTACTCTTACTGGAAGAATATTTTGCCTAATGAACATATACCATGGACAATTAAAATTCAGTTTGGATTATAAGATTTGTAAGAGAGATGGTTCTTCTTACTCAGATTTTGACTTTATCATTATTTTAAAATCTTAATAATTTACTAGCTGATTGCGAACTTCGTTCTACCGGACTGACTTATGCTTACAAAAAATCATTCAAATCGGTCCAGCCGTTTAGGAAGACTTCAATAACATATACAAGCACAGACAAAAATTATGAATTAAAACGATTTACCTAAGAACATAGAAAGCAATAGGTTTAATATGCTTTTATTTTTGTTATGTATGTATCAGCGATATATCCGTATTATCACAGCCACTAAGTAAAACACATCATTATACTTTATATTAGACTATTTCACCAAAATTTATAACCTCGTTAGCAAACACAGATCATGATGTTTATCTTCGCCTCAGGGTGATTCTCCGGAAAAAAGTAAAACAAGTTAAAAACGTCATTATCCTCACCACACTTTTGATACTGAAGATTGATGTATTCTATATTATTTTTATCCAAGTTCGTAAGTTTTAAACAATTTAGTACTACAGTTACTTAGACCAGTTGGTGAGGATAATGACGACGTTAACCTGTGTTATTTTTTTCTGGAGAATCACCACTCAACATTAGCATTTAAATGAACCGATTGATATAAATTCTCCTTACCAGAAATACCTCCCTGGTGGCCAGGGTAGGATCGCACGGTAAATAATTTCGCAGAAATGTGTTTTGTACGGCTGAGGCCTACCGGGACAGCCGGAGCTGTTTTGATTTTTTTATGGATTGAAATATAGCGATGTGGTGTTTTACAAATGGATGCCGTTTGTTAGAGAACCGGTGTTT
This sequence comes from Trichoplusia ni, assembly GCF_003590095.1. NCBI lineage: Eukaryota > Metazoa > Arthropoda > Insecta > Lepidoptera > Noctuidae > Trichoplusia > Trichoplusia ni. The sequence goes on from NC_039485.1 coordinate 793,215, forward strand.
TTTATGCAACGGAAATTTTTGTGATAATGCATGCATACATGTATGTGCTCAATGACACGTAAATGTTCAGTAAACTCGACTGCCTTTTGTTTTAAAACCAATCAAATTAGTGTGTATTCTTATGCTGTTAAAAGGTATGCACCGTATTAAACTATGTTTTTACTTTGCTTGGCTTAGTTTGCTTTCTTTAAAATAGAATAAATATAATAACGATGTATTTTTAAAAGAATCCGCACTGAATCTCTACTTGTAATAACAAAGATTTGCATCTATGCAAATGTTTTACAAACTCGTGGAATTATGTAGGTACAATCTAATTATATTCATTAAACTAAATAAGTCACTTGTTACAGACTTGGACTTTTAACTCGGTAATCAGAAAGTATCTAACTACTACAAAATGAAATACAAGACAAGAATCCACATAACCCCAGATTGCTCTGTATTTCATATTTGAAGTCAGGCAGAATAAAGTACTTGACAACAAAAATCTGTTTAGTCCGTCAGACAGATTCCTGACTCCTAAAATAATAATAAAGGGAAAGAAGTGATTTAAATCTCGTGTGACGTCACTTACCAATACGCTTATTACTAGCAAGTAATGCTTTAAGCTAGCATACATTTCATTATCTTAAGTGCTTTTAATCTTCCTTACTTTTTAATGACGTGATAAAATGAAAAATACGTATTCAATATTTTTCGGAAATTGTCTCAGAGACTGAACAGATTAATATTCTGAGATTAATTAAATTATCAAACAATAATGGCTAACAAATAATATAATCTCAAATATGTATAAAATGAAACAAAAAAAATCTCGTAAAACATTATTTTTACTTTTCCCAAAACATTTTCATCCGTTTCACCGTTACCGTACCTCGACAGTCAACAGTTCCAGTACCCTCTAATCTCAGCTGGACCAGAGAAACTTCCCCACTTAATCCTGAACCCAAGTCCAACACCGTCAAAGACTCGGTACAGCCAAAGTACTTAATTAGCAAACTTCGAGGCAAACACCCCCCCCCCCTGCAGTACTGCGGAGCACGTCCAAACGGTTGACCTCCTATCGGCTTCCCCTTAATTACGTTTCATTGGACTTTGGTGAAACATAGTTGGATCTTTACAGGTGAAAATGATACTTATTTGGTGATACATTTCTAAGTAATAGGTGAAAACTGTAGCATGAATTACTTTTGTGTAACCGGTAAGTCTCGTGCCGTCTTTGTCTTCTTGTAGTGTTAAGATGAAACGGAAGATATTGAAACTCGATTGCAATATATCCTGCATCTTGGAATCGGCATTCGGCGGTTAAGGTATTTCATATTGGAATAACTTGACATATAGATAATAGTGCCTTGGTGGCCTAGCGGAATTTGTATGCACGACCAATTACAACTACAACATCGTGATAGAACAGGCAAACTGAAAACTTTCGAGTTTCAAAAACAAAGTAGTCATCTGTATAAAAATAACCGATCTATAATAGTGCGACACTGAGAGTTCCGTCAAAATGGGTTAAAGAAAACAAACAAACAGATTAATTAGTTATCCACAAATTTTTTCGAGTGCTTCTTTTAACAGAAACACCGTGAATTTTTACGTTTTAGCTATTAAGGTTCATGAGATATACCCTCATGACAGGTAGACGGACATTCAAACCTCAGTAATAGGTTTCCATTTTACCCTTTATGTACTCACCCCAATTTTTGTGTTATATTATATTTGTCAATTTGCCCCAAAAGCAAAACAGCAGTAACTAGAATTAAGTTGTACGTGTAGGTTATATATCACTACAGTAACATTGACTAATCTCATCGTAAGTGGTAACATCGACTTTACGATGCTATCAGTGTAACAACCGGACAGACCGTAACGTTTTATGTCATCACAATAGCTTCGTTTGCAGCTAAATAGATCTTTCGTATGACGTCATATCCCGTAAAGTGGTCAAGATCTGTCCAAGATTTGATAGCCCTCGCATATGGTGGATTTTTATTTCTATATTTTGCTGTGTCTGCAGTACACCATATGCCTGTGATTGTTTGAAACACGTAGGCTTTTAGATTTTTGAAATCAATTTTGATATACTTTTTTAAATCACGTGGTCGGAGAGATCTGGAACTGGGGTGCACTTTGCCCTGCTGTGAGAAACACTTTTACGACTGATTTCAATATCTAATTACCCTTTCCTCCATGAGAAGAGTTTTTCGAGACTGTTAAGAAGTAGTGGTTAATCAAGTAGTAACACTACTTTGGTTCACTAGAATGAAAAATCATATAACATAACCGCGTATTTCAAAACAACACCTGCAATTTCTAAAATGTCATCTTTCAGAATCTTCACATAATCCGTGGACCTCTTACTAAGGTCATCATATAGTATAGAAGAGAACATCTCCGAGTTAACAACTATTTACAACTGTCTAATTCAATAAAGTATTCTGAATCTAAAATTGCAGCTTGTTGGAATTCTTGGAGCAACTCCAACGTGGCGTAACTTTTCTGTTTACCGAGAAATTCTTGTGAAGTTCCGGCTTTCTTTCCTTCATATTTGCTTCGTAATGTTAAATTTAAATGTAAAATTTTACATTTCTCTGATGAAAAAATGAAGACTCAGAATTTTATAGTCCAACATCTATATACATATAATAAAATTGTAGAAAAGTGAAAACTGTACATTGAATATTTTTTAAAAAGAATAATTGGAGGGTGGTCTACGAACGATTCCGATGCCGAAAATATGATTTTTAGAATTTTTGTCTGTTTGTCTGTTTGTCTGTTTGTCTGTATGTATGTCCGGAAAGATCTCGGAAAGTACTGGATAGATTTTATTCTTATTTTCAGAGAATATCAACAAGAGGTCCGGTCAACATACTTTTTACTTATTATCTCGCTTTTCATTACAGGGGGTGAGCAGGAGCCTTTTATATCTATAAACAAATATCAAATTATCTCATAAACTACTGAATATATTTCGTTCAAATTTTGCATGAACATTGTCGATTGCTTGATACAACATATATACAAAAACCATAACACTATTGTGCAAGGGGCATGAGCAATAAAGTTTTAAATTTTTGGACTCACCCGTAACATCGTGTAATACAATTATGAGGTGTATTTTCACCCCATTGAGTAGTAGGCAGCACGGTCATCAATTTACTCAAAAAACATCACGCTATTTATCCTAAGACTTTTGGCAGAGCAATAATATATTTTTTCGAAAGTAAATCATTTTCACAAAATCAGTCATTTTATTCTCTTTCAAGTCTAATGTAGACCTAGCGCGACAATAATTAAAATAAAAGAAAAATAAACTATTAATACTTTTATTATTATTATTTTGATGCAAATGTTACTTCGTAATCGGTACATTCTTGAAACCATGGAACTTAAATTATTTTTATTTTTATTGGTGTACTAAAATTACTCAAGTTCAAATGTGGAATGCCGTAATATGATTTTGTGTTTATTTACGATAGGTGTATATTCCTATGTTTTTAGCTCGGTAATGTTGGCGATGCTACTTCAAGATAAAAGAATTCGTAGTGACACTCAACTCAAAGTTGCATGTAGTTCACATTGATCTCATCTATAATTATGCATAACAATAAATTACTGAACGACACAGTTAATTATATTACCTTGGTTCATCTGTAACAACTAGCAACAAAAATATAAACTTTCAAACAAAAAAAAGGCTTTCAAACAATGAAATAATGTTTTCTTAAATTTGCGTTTTACATTACATAGGCCAAAAGTATTTCGGATAGAAAAGCCCAGAAAACTTGCATAAAAACTTCATAATAGGTATGCAATGTGAAAGATCTGTACGACCAAAGCTATCAATGAATAAGAGCGTACGCTGGAAGGTTTTTGACATTATGTATCTATCTAAGGCTGATAATAGCGTGTAGCTATCAGCACTTACATCCGTCACACAATGTCTGGAAAATTCATTTTACTGTCGGAATCGACAGCGTAACCTCATAACCAACCTCATGTAGTCTTTATTTAAGTTCCATTTATGCAGTAGGGATGACGGTATTTTACTTCAATGATCGTCAGGTAGGTTAACGAATAAAATACGTATTTTTTCTTTGTAAATTGGTACAGTATATAGAACTCATGCGCATGAAGTCACTTTTATGTTCATATTTTGCTTTGTCGTAATATCACAAATTAGACAATTTAAATAGACATATCCTATACTTTAGATTTTTGTCATTGTCAATTTAAAAAAAGGGGTGTCTGATATATTTTTTTTCACGCTATTTATTTATCACCAATTTAAAGGCAAATCATGATCAAAACACCAGGGGGCCAAGACAACACGTTTACCAACTTTTTTATTTTGGAAATATTCCAAATGTTTGTGAGGAAGATCAGTTTTAATATTAAGAGGACAATCAAACATAACGTGTTTCAGGAAAGCGTTTATCTGGGCGCAATTTTGCAAAATCTTATATCTTATGACACTATGTAACATCCACAGTTACCGAGCCCGACTCTCACTTCACCAGCTCCGTCCTCAAAAATAATTTGACATCTTATTTATATCGAACGGACACCGGGGCCTCAGTAATATGGTTCTGGTTTACCTCTTTGGTTACAGTACAATAATAATTTTATAATACCTCATAATCACTATCATAATCCGTCTAACAATTTCAGGTGTAGGCTGGCCAAAGAACAGACGTGCTCGAAAATCATAACCCACCCAATTAGAAAATGGAAACCCTCGAAAGTAAAACATTTTTAGCAGAAGTGCTAAGACTGAGTTATACCTTCTGTTATTTTTTTATACTTGCATCCCCCCCCCCCCATTTTTAAAAGGCTCGATTTGTCAAACATGTCTTAACAAACACTCGCGCATAATTTACGTTTAAATTAAAATTGTACAATTCGTTCGGAAGCTATGATGTCACAGACAGACAGGCAGGCAGATATGTCTAAGGTATAAACCCCTCTTTTTGGGATTAAATAAGAAAAAGTCATTAAAACAGCTGTGAAATATTTGACAACAGGATAGTATCGTAAACGATAAAATGTGTTTGATTCAAACATTTGATAGTCTTTGGGCCGCTCAAGATTCATTATAATTTAGAAAAAAAAGCAAGCTTAAAATGTAAAAAGAAGTGTTTCATTTTCAATATTGCATTACATTTTTGCGATGATCGTTATTATTAAACTTCATAGTTGTTCACATCTTGAAAATCACGCAGACAAGGTCGCGGGCAACAGCTAGTCCTTAATAAATGTATCTTGTAAAACATACACATACAAATCTGCTTAGATAATGGTTAACATTTTTATGTGTATATCATATTTTAATGTGTAATTTTCATGGTTTTGTCCCAGAGGGGTTAAAACAAAACCTTATTACAACCTGCGTCTGACCGTCTTTACCCCTTTCTATTAAGTAAACAACAAGTAATTTGTGGGTCACCCTTAAATTTCTTTGCAACCCAATTTTTTTGTAGAACTCTCAGTCACGAGTGCGACTCACACTTGACCAATTTTAAATAATCCTAATTATAATTCAAATATTCCTAAAACTGGTAAAGTCGCAGTAAAAACAAGAAATCAAAACCAAGCCTCCCCTACAATCGAAGCCCACCAAAGTCTTGAAAACAAAAGCGTCTTAAGAACAAAATTTGTGAATATCAGTGGCTCACAATAACAGGATTGAAACTTGTGCGATTTGATTTAATTCTATTTGAGTTTGTCGAATAATATTTAATATTCCGTTCACAGAGTTTAAAAGAGGGTTAAGGCGGGAGACGACGGATTGTACACAACATTTGAGATTAAATTCGATTTTCAAAACTTGATAAAAGTATTCGACTCAGATTTCGACGAGAATAAGTATCAGGGTTAGTTGTATAATCGTAAACGGAGTACAGATTGTCCATCATTTAAAAATTTCTTTTTAATTCCACAACGTACTGATAGTTCGACTCATTTGTTTGCGTGACAGCTTTTGTTAATTACTGAAGTTTAATAATTAATTACTAGTTTGCGCTACAGTACGTTATAAAATCTGAGGGATTCATTGCGTAATATAACATCACGTATATTTGCCAGGCCACCCACATATGATGCAGTATGCAAAAATCAGTTGGATTGGTCAATATTTGTATGCACTGAAAAACAAAATTATTGAAATCAACCATAAAATCATGAGGCATCCATCACAGTCCAAAAATCCGAACAGAGTTAGAACTAAAATTCTAATCTTCCCTCAAGTTTAATTCAAGGGCCTACTCACACAACATTAATTACTGTTGGAACAAAAGCCAAACGACTCGAAGAAGTCGTCTGCGGCCATTGTACAAAGCCTCAGTAAAGAACGAAATTAATTTCTTAATACAGTCTTGAAATTACTTAAATAAGTGGCTAAAGACTATTTGCAGGGAAGGCGGACGACACCCAAATTATATGATAACAGAGTCCTCGGACAATTTAGTGGCTTTTTAATTACATCTTTTTACATTTAAGACCCTATTTCCTGTTCCTTTACGTTTATTTGGACACACTTTGTACTACGCAGTGATAGTATTAGTATCTTGTCGAGTTTTCTTCATATAACCGAATTTAAACTACAAATTAATATTTTCGTTAATAGTTTTATAATTTTTTAATCGACCAGAAAAATACTTTAATCTATTACCAGCCATTTAATAATCTATTGATTTATACATTGACATAACATAACATGAAAAGGGTCTAGAATTTACCTATGATATATTTTAATAGAAAAAATAGAATTAAGTGAAGACTGAGGAGTGCTGCCTGCCAGTACCTAGGGGGCGACTTAGTTCATTAAAGTAATTACTTTTGGTGGACTCACGCGACTCGCCAACAATAACGATGCAGTAAGAAAGCAATGACACGATACAGCCTGGTTCAGAGGACCCACAGAAATATACTCAAAAAAATATTTGTTTACCACCCGCTTAGGTGGTAACGACATGCTTATGTCAGAGATGTCCGCAAGCTCAAAGGGGTTCTTTAGGGCCGATGCACGATGCCTGAAGGAACATTTGTGGGTTTTGATCAGCAATAGTTTAACACTCCCTTCCACTCAACCCAAAGCGGGATCAGTCTTTCGCGTGCATGTCAATGTCCTCACCCTCTCTTCTATAGAGTCATTTACAAAAGAAAGTTGATGTCCTTTAGCATTTTTCTTTTCCCTGCTCCGTTCCGCTCCACCAAAGGCTTGGCGCAATGTTATTTCCCTTGTTCGCCCCATGCATTCAATATTTTTCCTTACATTATCTTTACACAGTCTACCTCCACTTACTACCAACTTTTATTTTGACTCTCGTTCTCTCGTCTTGTTACTAAATATCTTTCTGAATGTACCTTCTGGTATTACCTGTTAGACTCAAAACCAGGTAGACTGCAGTAATTACGAACTAGTTTAGTGCATGGTTTATAGTTTTCTAGACTTAGGTCACCTACTTCTGTGGCAAGTAAACGACTAAAGTGATTGCTTTAATGCAAGTGTTCACAAATTGATTCTTGGAGTGTCGATTGCTTGTTTCTATTATGTATCTGGAATAACTTGGGAACCGCATTGTCCTAACACGGTACTGCAATGTCATTTGATTGTATTAAATTTATACGTAGGACTATCTTCCATTTAAAATTGGCTTCGACATCTCCTGGTGCAAGGCAGTAGCTTAATAAAAACCAGTTTAAAAAAAATGATCGCCCAGCTAATTTATGGCTGTACCATCGGATGCTTAACTTCTTTACTAATTGCTATTAATATTTTAACAGGGAAAACATCATTTGTTAAAATTATAACTGTGAAGTTATCAATCTTCGTGACATTCCTGGTGTCAGACGAAGTTTTGACCCTTTGGTTAACGAACTCTAATGAATTAATAGATAAAAAATATCTTAACACCCAAGTTTTAAATTGTCACGGTTTGAAGCTACCCTGAAAATTGCATTGCTTGTTTAACGGGAAGTGCCTCAAAATTGAGTTGCAAAATTCGAACCGGAAGGACAAATGAACAAACAGTTAACATATATTATCGAATATATATCTGAATAACATATGTCTATCAATATCTGGTTAATAAGATTTATGATATGATAGGTCTATCGGATATATGATGTTATCCCGAAGCTCGTAATCCCCACTTCACTGCGTACCTCTGTTTGGTTAAGACATCAACATTTGCTTAGGACCTGCTCCGTCGAAAATCGAAGCTTCTTCGCCAGGATTATCGTGACCCTCGACATGGAATAATATGTAATTCTTGGTTTTGAAGAGCAGAAACAGTAAGTGGGAGGAATAATATAAAAAGTGTATGAAAAAAAAGAAACAAGCAAGTTAGCAATAAAACTACCTACTTTTGTTCTAATAAAAAAGTTTCATTTGAATCCTTGCTGAAGATATTTTAGAGAAGCTTGAAAGCTAGACTCGTGATACAATTGCACTAAATGCAGAGACATTGCACAGTGATTCATTTTAATGCAGTAACCAAAATAATATAATATATTAACACACACATGATGTTATCAGAATAAAGAAAGGTCGTTAGACATGGGCAGCAAACAAAAAATATAAATTGATCAAAGATGACTCCTCAAAATCAATTCAGTAAAATCTTGAGCCAAATCCGTTTGAAGCTGCAGAAAGCATCAAACTATTGCGATGCGAAAAACTCACATCTATCCCAGTCCAGCTTAGCTTGTTCACTGAATGGAAAGAGTGAACGGGTCCAGCTTACCTCGTTCAGTGAATGAAAAGAGTGAACTCCTCTGACCCGAAATAATCCTGACATCAAAAGTATTGGGTATTGTAGAACTTTAGCGGAGTTTCGTCATATGTTTCACTTTTATCCTTTTGAAATACATGGGAGTAGATAAATGTCGATTCTTTTGTTATTTTTTGTCTTTACTACGGTTCTTGGAGACGTTTGTAAAGTTGTTTGTCTAACTCGAAGGCTCACACTTCGAGATTCGTATTTATAAAGGTGTTTGCCTATTCAACTGATCATAAAAATTATGATGTTCAAGTCCAATCAGCACCCCTTAAAATAAGAAACGATTAAACTAAATGTTGCAAGTGGAATAGAAGCCTAAGTTATTTAATAAACTAAACAACGGTTTTCATCAGATGGGATGATAAAAATGCTATTACACAATGATGAAATGAAAATATTTCGTACAGCGTCATGTAAACTGGTAAATATGAACTCGCCACGAAATTGAAATACGAATCGCCAGAAGTTACACAAACATGGTCGTTCAAATATTAAAATACTTTTAATAGATATTTGCTAGTACACATTGAAAACCGTTAAATGCAGTAGACTTAACGTATAGGTAAATAAGCATTTCTTTTTTTCTTGTTTAAAAAACATTCACTTAATTTATCTCGAAACCGCTGTAAAGAATTTCCGCAGTAAAGAACGCTTACCATGTGAACAGAAATCACTAAACAAAACACACGCTGTTGAGTGATCTGCAATCACTTGCATACTTTGACATCAATCACTAGTATAAACTATTATCCTATTATCATTGCCAGACCGTTACAAGAAGAAAAAAGCGAATATTGTTTTCTATCAAGTCCGGAAACTTATCGTCAATGAAGTAAATGTGAACATTAGTTTATGGACTCTGCCATGGACTCTGCCCTGGGGAAACGGATCGTTATGGACCGGACTCTTACAGGCTTAAACCACCATTCTGCCAGGTTCCACGGGAACGCGATATAAGTTAAAGCGAAAGTAAATGTGACCTACAGTAACTACATAGTACCTATCGCAAACTCGTTCGGGTAGTAGGTGTCTACCTAAACAATACTCCCACAATAACACAGCACCAATTCAATTCACAGTGTCCAATTTCAAAGCGAAACCTATATCATTTTACCTGTCAATCCTTCTCATACATCAGAAACCACTCGGAGTAAAACTCGGTAAATTGAATTTGATCCAGTCTCCGCTGCGAGGGATCGCGACAGCCTGTTTCCTGACCGGTGTCACGGAGAGATTTAGAGCCAACACACTTTGCATAAAGAATCCTTGCTTCACATTTCTGAGTGAATTCAATAGCTACTGTATTCAGTCGGGTTAACCCTAGGATTTGAGTATTCAATCTGTTTTAGAATAACATTATTGTAAGTGAAATAAAAGGGAGGTTGTATCTACTATCTGTCAAGAAAATACAATAGTGGAAACTTTATCATGTCTAATGTATGTTTCGCGTGAGTCGAAAACAAATAACTGGTAACGGTCATCAAATGGTTTTATTACACAAGAAAATTGTTATTGTGAACACACCTTTATATTTCAGGAACATGAGAAGTATTTTATATCTATGTGCCTTCTTCACACAATAGGAACATAAAACTTATTGTCTATTAAATATAGTTTTGCGAAACAATACGCTTTTATCTCTAGAGAAACGTACGTGTTTACTCTAAAAGACAAAACCCGAGATAGGAAACAATCCAAGGCCATACATTAGCACACGTGTTAATTACCCGGGGATTTCGTACCCACAACAGATTAGCGAGCGAAAGGCGTAATTAATAGATACAAATTCAATAGACGGCACTCAAACCCTCGGTAACAATACCACGGACGATCGATACACAATTTCAGGCCCAAAATCAGTTTCGTGCGGCGATCCCACGGGAGGGCAGCACCGGTCACAAACGCGGAAAATATACGAACACATGGCTAGTAAAATTCCCTGAAGTATAAATTAAATGAAATCAATTGTTTTTCGGAACAAAATGTTATAAACTATAATAGAATTTGTAATGATTAACAACTTTTTTTATTATTTTAGCCTCTAACATTAAAGTATCACATCTGAATGTAACAGGCCCAGTAAGAGGTTAAAAGACTTGTGACGGCGTAAAGATGTTGATAACACAAGAGTACGAATTAATATCGAGTAACCATTTCTGGTGCAAATATAACTACTCTCTAGATAATGAAACAAAACGACAGCATATTGCTAAACGAAACATCTAATGAGAACAATCACTCTTGTAGCATGTGGTATGAACGTATCCAAATGCCATACGGTTCATTTTCATCACATCGGTATAAGGACTTTAATTTCGGACTTCATAGAAATATTGCTTTTTGAAATAGCGGCGAAATACTCTACAATTTTTCATAGAATACAAGAATAAACAACATATAATTTATAAACCTGTCCAAACATTTCGGAAAAAGTCTGAAAATTCGATGTTTCCACGGCAAAACATATTTTACAGTTGCCCAGATTTCTGTGGCAAGCTGTGAGTTTAATGCTCATGTCTCGTCAGTATAATGGTATCTTCTACTAGGAGTATATACTTGGTCCCCGTTGATCCATAAATCTCGGGCGCCGCGGCCGCAACCAGTTCGGGGACCGTTTATCAACAGTTGCGCCGAACGACCCGATACAACGTGTAAGTAATGTTTTCAGATATTTATGCGAACAACAGCCTTTCCAATCTCAGATGCAAATGTATTTTATTTTTATTTCCGGATTTAATTTCAAAATGGCTTGGAATTGGATTTTCTGTGGAGAAAAGTTGACTTTACATTTAAGTTTTTTTATTCAAATTCTCATTTACTTTTGAGGCATCTAAAAGGATTAAAATTTTGAAAATATTTGCGAAGTTTTATAACTCTGAGATAGAATGTATTTTTTTATAATTTTGTTTAATAGTTGATTAACCTCAAGTTATTTTTAAACGACTTTCAGTACAATATAATAGCCATAGTTAGATAGACCGGCAGAACTATAGTATGGCAGCAAACTGTAAATCAAAAACACATGTCTCAATGTCCCTACATTACCCTGTGTGGCACGAGCTCATAGGGGACTTTTTGTGCTGACTGTCCTTGACACCGACTGACCTTATCTACTAGATTTATGATACCGACCCTCCGACTGCCTCTACGGAAAAGATTGCCATTAGGCATTCGATACCTCGAATTCCGACTAACATATTTCATAGTCATATTCATATGTGTATTTACATAGTTATAATATGAATATAAGTAGTTGCAATCACACATGATTTTATTTCATGTTACTTCAAAACTGTTTCGATTCCATCATTTTACTTACTTTACCTATGGTAAGTATAGTTAATGTAGTAAGGATGCCAAAAAGAGTATTTAAGTTGTACTTAATACCTATCGTAAGTTTAAATCCCGCCCTACGCGCAAGTAGCAAGTGAGTCCGATACTCATGACTTCATTGTCTACACTTTGAACGTCATACAAACTATATTGTTTCACACACGGTCAATGTCAATCGCGATCTGCCTTCAAACCACGATCCAGCACAAATGTAAATTAAACGTTACTCTTTTCATTGGACTGCATGATCAAGGATCAAGATTTACAAGGCAATGTAGAGTTATTACTGTAGGCCCGCGTTCTAGAAGACTGAGATCATCGGGTATCGGAGAAAATGCTTCGTCTCAAAAATACTTTATATACCATTTCTTTAGTGTACACACTTAACATACTCGTATCGTAATGTTCATGATAGATAAAATCCATAAAAACAAAACATTTATAGATAAGAGTTTCTTAAATAGCCTGACAGGACATAAACCCGTTTAATGATAATGAGGCCTATCGTAGAAAACCTTTTTTCTTGTGGTAACAGTCTAAAAGCCGAATACCTTAGGGTAGTTTTATGAGCTATTGTATTACAATGCTAGTCTCGGCACTGCTTAGTTTTCATGATGCTCCCATACGCCAATACACAGAATATATTATGCTGCTACCATATAACCAAAAGCCCTATTTCAAGAATTTACAGTCGCCTCACAGTTAAAAGGACTTAAGTGTATCGTGTACAAAAAATACTATTTAAGATAACTTGGATTGAAAATTTTCGATCTCATTTTAGTACCTAAACAGTCAAAATGGGACCCTATAGTAAGGCTTCGGTTTAAGTCCGTCTCTTCATCTGTCATAAACCTTAGCAAAATAGTCTTATTTTTTACAGATGATGAAAATATAATTGAGGTTAAGCAATGGTTGATACGGTAATTAATTTGATGTGTGACCATTTTTCCCGCGTTTTTTTATCTTTTATTCTGAACTCTCAGAATCTCAAATCTAACATGCAGTTGACCGGTTTTTATATAATCAAAGCTCTATATTAGGACAACATTGCAACCTTTGTTCATACTTATTAGCAACATTAATTATCCCGAAGCCAAAACATGTTCCGGTTCTGGTTTCGACCTAAATTGAAATAACAAGTCCGTCCTCACAAATTAGGTAGGCTGATAGTACGGTGTGTTTAACTCGTATTGTCTCAATGCAGATGAGGGTCGCATTATTGCGAGGCACTGAACCGACCGCCACCAGTACATAGCTATGTATACCCAACTTGAATACTTTTGGGGTAATTTTATATGAGTAAAGGATTTTTTACAGTTAACAGCGTATTTAAAAAAAAATTCTTGCTTAATATAAGCCCAACATTTGTACATTTCTAAAATTGAAACTTACCACTTTAATTAAACCAGTAAATAAGACCGAAACAGTTAGGTTTATGATGAAAACCGCAACAAAGTTGATCATAAATAGTAAAAAGTTGGAAGGAAATATGGGAAGGAGTAACAAAAATTATGTTCCATTTCATTTCTTTGCAAGCAGGAGCCAAAGAGAAAGAAGCTAGCTGATGCATAAAAATTATATCAAGTTAGCGCCGGTTAGGGGCAGTTGCCAAGTTGTAAGTTTGACTCCCTAAAAAATATATTAGAAGTTTTACAGGAACGGCAAAAGCTTCTGAAAGCGAGGAAATATGCTTTATTGGCAGCAAAGTCCTCATACTAAACAACACCGGATGTCATCGCATAAGGCACTACGTTCGTCCGGGCTTACACTCACAAAATAATGATGTTACTTACATTCACTGTCTGCTGGTGAATACTTGGTATACGTAGAGTATTGACAGAAGTGTCGGTTGTCTCATGCGTCTACGTCACGTCAGTCGTAATAATACCATCTGAGTGGGGTGTGAAGAAGTGCGAATGTATGCAAGTCGTGTTTGGGTGAAATTCTCCAAAAGGTAGAAAAATAGTAATAAATAAAACATATAATAATACCAACCATATAGGTATAGCGTTCACCAGGTAATCCAGGTTTCCACACGATGTTTTCATTCACCGTTTGTCAGCAGTGTCTTAAAATAATTAAGGATGCATTGTAGTCGAACCGCAAGGACTCGACCGCAAAGTAAATATTAAAATGAATAGCTTTTAAAAATATATTTTTTACTCATGACATTCTGACTGCTACAGACAATGTATTTAATAGAAACCAAAATCGGGTCAAAAGCTTGTGAAATAATCTATCCGTACATATCTATACATATAATAAAATTGTAGAAAAGTGAAAACTGTACATTGAATATTTTTAAAAAAGAATAATTGCAGGGTGGTCTACGAACGATTCCGATGCCGAAAATATAATTTTTAGAATTTTTGTCTGTTTGTCTGTTTGTCTGTTTGTCTGTATGTATGTCCGGAAAGATCTCGGAAAGTACTGGATAGATTTGATTCATATTTTCAGAGAATATCAACAAGAGGTCCGGTCAACATACTTTTTACTTATTATCTCGCTTTTCGTTACAGGGGGTGAGCAGGAGCCTTTTATATCTATAAACAAATATCAAATTATCTCATAAACTACTGAATATAATTCGTTCAAACTTTGAATGAACCTTATCGTAGACGTGATAAAACAAATATACAAAAACCATAACGCTACTATGCAGGGGGCATGAGCAGTAAAGTTTTAAATATTTGGACTCACCCGTAACATCGTTTAATACAATTATGAGGTGTACTTTCACCCCATCCAGTAGTAGGCAGCACGGTCATCAATTTACACAAAAAACATCACGCTATTTATCTTAAGACTTTTGGCAGAGCAATAATAGGATTTTTCGAAAATAAATCATTTTCACAAAATTAGTGATTTCATTCTCTTTCAAGTCTGATATAGGCCTACCGCGACTATTTCACAAGTAAAATATAAGAAACATAAACTATTACGTTTTTTTTTATGCAATTGTTAACGTAATCGGTACATTCTTGAAAGATAGGAACTTAAATTATTTATATTTTTATTGATGTATACTAAAATGACTCAAGTTCAAATGTGGAATGCCGTGATAGATTTTGTATTTATTTACGATAGGTGTATATATCTATGTCTTCAAGATCAAAACATTCGTAGTGACACTCAACCCAAAGTTGCATGTAGTTCACATTGATCTCATCTATAAATATGCAACAATAAATTACTGAACGACACAGTTAATTATTACCTTGGTTCATCTGTAACAACTAGCAACAAAAATAAACATTCAAACAAAAAAAAAAGCCTTTCAAACAATGAAATAATGTTTTCTTAAATTTGCAACATTACATAGGCCAAAAGTATTTCGGATAAAAAAGCCCAGAAAACTTGCATAAAACTGCATAATAGGTATGCATTGTGAAAGATCTGTACGACTAAAGCGTACGCTAGACGGTTTTTGACATTATGTATCTATTGATAGAACAATGTCTACTGATACCTGGGATTTTTCAACATTTTAACGATTTGATCGGTCTACATCCGCCACTACAGAGACCGCACACGTGGTCATCATCATTCCCCTGCCCTTATCCCAATTATTTTATTTGGGGTCGGCGCAACATGTCATCTTCTTCCACACCTTCCTATCGGCCGTCATCTCACAAGAAGCACTCTTTACAGCCATATCGTCTTTCACACAATCAATCCATCGTTTCTTTGGTCGTCCTCTTCCCCTATATCCATCCACATCCATGCTTAACGCCTTCCTTACCACATGATTTTCATTCCTCCGCATAACATGCCCATG
This sequence comes from Trichoplusia ni, assembly GCF_003590095.1. Classification (NCBI taxonomy): domain Eukaryota; kingdom Metazoa; phylum Arthropoda; class Insecta; order Lepidoptera; family Noctuidae; genus Trichoplusia; species Trichoplusia ni. The sequence goes on from NC_039485.1 coordinate 809,112, forward strand.
CCATGACAGCCGGTCACCACGTAGTTTCTCTGTAACCGGTGCCACTTTCAAACTTCCCCTTATATACTCATTTATTACTCTATCCGCTCTCGTAACACCACACGTGGTCCTTCAAGAATTTGACAAAAAAATCCTTTAACAATTTGTTGTAATCTCTACTTATTTAAAATTTTCTTCTTTCGTAGCCTGGTAAAAACAGGGGTAGGAACGAGACTGAATGAGTTTCTGAGATCCCAAAGCTAAGCCGACGAGGATTAGGAACATATTTTTGGAAATTTCCCCAATAAGGCTGATAATAGCGTGTAGCTATCAGCACTTACATCCGTCATACGATGTCTGAAAAATTCATTTTGGCTGTCGGTATCGACAGCGTAACCTCATAACCAACCTCATGTAGTGTTTATTTAAGTTCCATTTATGCAGTAGGGATGACGGTATTTTACTTCAATGATCGTAAGGTAGGTTAACGAATAAAATACGTAATTTTTCTTTGTAAATTGGTACAGTAAATAGGACTCATGCGCATGAAGTCACTTTTATGTTCATATTTTGCTTTGTTGTACACAGATCCTATACTTTAGATTTTTGTCATTGTCAATTTAAAAAAAGGGGTGTCTGATAGTTTTTTTATTATCACGCTATTTATTTATCAGCAATTTAAAGGCAAATCATGATCAAAACACCGAGGGGCCAAGATAACACGTTTCCCACCTCTCTTATTTTAGAAATAGTCCAAATGTTTGTGAGGAAGATCAGTTTTAATATTAAGAGGGCAATCAAACGTGTTTCAGGAAACCGTTTATCTGGGCGCAATTTTGCAAAATCTTATATCTTATGACACTATGTAAAATCCACAGTTACCGAGCCCGACTCTCACTTCACCAGCTCCGTCCACAAAAATAATTTGACATCTTCTTTATATCGTCAGAAAACAACGTCTAGCAATTTCAGGTGTAGGCCGTCCCAAGAACAGACGTGCTTGAAAATCATAACCCACCCAATTAGAAAATGGAAAACCCTCGAAAGTAAAACATTTTTAGCAGAAGTGCTAAGACTGAGTTATACCTTCTGTTATTTTTTAACTACTAATCCCCCCCCCCATTTTTAAACGGCTCGATTTGTCAAACATGTCTAAACGAACACTTGCACATAATTCACGTTTAAATTAAAATAGTTCAATTTGTTCGGAAGCTATGATGTCACAGACAGACAGGCAGGCAGATATGTCAAAGTTATAAGCCCCTCTTTTTGAGATTAAATAAGAAAAAGTCATTAAAACAGCTGTGAAATATTTGACACCAGGATAGTATCGTAAACGATGTGTGTTTGATTTAAACATTTGATAGTCTTTGGGCCGCTCAAGATTACTTATAATTTAGAAATAAAAAAGGAAGTTTAAAATGTAAAAAAAATGTTTCATTTTCAATATTGCATTACATTTTTGCGATGATCGTTATTATTAAACTTCATAGTTTTTCACATCTTGAATATCACGCAGACAAAGTCGCGGGTAACAGCTAGTATGTATATATAGTAAAACTGTAAACGAAACGTTGAGCAGAACTGTAATATTCACTTCTACAACAAATAAAAACTAAGAAAAACTCATAAGATATGGTCTAAAACTCGGGTACCTCTGGCGAATTCAATTGAACTCGTAAAAGTTTTTCATACACTTTGAGTTTTATTACTATCAGCTTACGTGACATGACTTTCTAGGAACTGTGGGGAGGGCTGGTAAACGACGCAAAATACTTTTTTATTATCTTTGAAAAATGTCGTTTTTATTACCATGGTTATTAAAAAAAACATTTTTTCAGGGATAAATAATAATAAATGCGAACAACATCACATACATTGTTCTGAACCCAAAGTAAGTTGCTAAAGCACTTGTGTTATGGAATTCAGATACAACGAAGGTACCACAAACACCCAGACCCGAGAGAATGTAGAAATGTGAATTTTTACATTGACCCGTCCGGAGATCGAACCCGGGACCTCAGAGCTAGCGACACCTTGAAACCGGTGCGTACGCCACTTGACCACGGAGGTCGTCGGGATGTTTGATAAACTAGCAATTAAACTAATATTAAAACTGTATTCTGAAACTTTTTATAAATTAATAGGTGGATGGTGATGTAATTTTAAGTTTAAAAAGACTCTTTTTCCACATGACTAAATTTATATTCCAGTAATTTATTAACCAATAAGAAAAACACACGAACAAATTTTAATACACAAAAAGTTTCCCATTTCATGAAAAAATAGGCACAAAAATATATTCTTTCATAAATGTGCATTTTCCACATAACTTTCCGTACGTTTGTTATTTGTTACAAAGTCCCTTTCTGTGACCTTGTACTCTGCAAGGGGACATGATTTACGATGTGTATCAGAAGTCATCGCGATAGTTTGTGATTGATGACAGTAACTCGCAAACTTATTGTGGTTCCGACTTAGATATTGTTGCATAAACTCTGCTAACCTGGGCCCCAAAACTGTAATTTACAATTTCTCATGTATGGTATATAAATGGAAATTTGATTAGATTCGAAACTGGTATTCCCTTAAGCATTTTGCCAACACAATAATTAGAAGTTCATTGTATCAATACTGAGTGTTTCGCAATATACTGAATTTACAATTATCATGTTGGAAAAATGCTAAGGAGTATTATTTTTAAATTTAATTATATGTTCACCATTAAAATAGCGGAATCGGGGTCCTGATGTTACAAAATTTGTAATGACAAATATATACTCATGGAAAATTCTTTCTTTATAATTTAAGATGACGATACTAAGAAAATGACTTATAGAGAAACGGTTCAACTTACGAACGAAACGCAGTTAAAATAAATATGTTAATAAACCCTTAAGTGTCATACTGTCTTTTTACTGTCAAGTGGAATGAATATGACACGGATAGAAATGCAAAAGCTTCACTTAGCAAAGTGTCGTTCTTGATTGCGGTTGAAAGTGAATTTGCATTGCAGCGGGGAAAAATATCGCATCGTAAAACTTAAAAATTACTTAATTAATTTGGACAAAAAAAAACGAGATGCTTTAATTTATAATTTTACTGTAACTTTTGTGAGTATAATTTATTATTAAATGATAGAACAGTTAACTCACAGGTATTACTTTTTGTTGATTTCCATTTAAAGAGGAATACCGTCATATTTGGTCTCATGAAAAAATCATAAAGCTTTTATATTTAAATTGTGTTGTACATTTTCGTTAAAAAAATATATTATTACTTCTCGGTTTCACCCAATATCAATGTACAAGATATTTTATTATTTGCTTATGCCGGCAACAGTACGGGCGCGGTAACACCTCTTGCATACCTCTCGACCGCGAAGCGAGGCGCGGTCGCCACACAATGTCCATGAATGATAAATACGGAGGAGGTTCGACTAGTAATGGCTGGTAATAGTTCGGTAATATTGCTTTAAGATACATTATCTGTGTGAAATTTATTAATATTTAAGAGGTTTGCTGAATTGGTTTTGGTTTGGTTAACAAAACTCTTGTGAATTTTCAATGTCAAGCCCCAACTATAGCTAAAGATAACTTACATATTATGTTTCTATATGCGAGTCAACATCACACTATAGTATTTTAATAAATGGCTAGAATATGAGCCCAGTTAAAAATTCAATTGCGGTAAAAAACTGGTACAGTGTGAGGTTCGTACAAATGGCAAAAGAAAAAATTCAGCCAAATTATTTGTTAATGAACTTATTTTATGAAAGTAAAAACGTTGCAGAACCTCGATACATAATCCATTGCGTTCTTAGCCTTTAATTACGGACTTCTAAAAAGGTATCACGAATATCTACTTCAGTCGAAACACATGACGATCTCCGACCGATTGAATACTTTTCTCTTTTCTTCTTAAACAATACAAGTTACTAAATCAGAACATTGAATGTGTTCGTAAAGGTCACGAGGTCAATGTGTTTTGTTCTGAAGTTATTGTTATACTTAACAAACTTCGGTGAAGGTTAGGTTCAATTGAAAAGTCGTCTTAATTACATGTCTCTGTCCAATGTATAGAGTGACGGACAAATCAATTGTAGTCAAAAACAAGTTAAGCTATGCTTGACGCGGTTGGTCTGTAGATGGGTGACCATCTTTGTCATAACGAGTTCCTCCGTGTTTCGGAAGGCACGTTAAATTGTGGGTCCCGGCTGTTATTCCTACATCTTTGACAGTCGTTACAGGTAGTCAGAAGCTTGAAAAAGTCTGACAGCCAGTCTAACCAAGGGGTATCGTGTTGCCCAGGTAACTGGGTTAAGGAGGTCAGATAGGCAGTCGCTCCTTGTAAAACACTGGTACTTAGCTGAAACCGGTTGGACTGGTAGCCGACCCCAACATAGTTGGGAAAAGGCTAGGCCAATGATGATACTTACTAGAAAATTTATTAGTAAATTATTTGTAGGTTAACAGTATGTTAAACACACAGATTACTAGTTGAGTGTCTAGGTATTTTAAACTTCAAGTAATTTCCCAATTGATAACAAAAAAATAAGACAAATGCGTAGGTTAAAACAAACATATTACCTAGCCGAATGTGTATTTCTATAATACATAAAATTATTTCAACATTATAATTAATTCGTCCCCTGATACCAGTACACCTCTTAATAAAGATTTATCTCTTTAATACATCAAAATTTGGGCACATTACGAAAGGTTAATGTTTCAAATGTCAAATTGGAGCGAATCCAGTGATCAGTATATTATTACAGGCCGGCTCGTGTTAAGCTAATAGCATTAACTGAAGCTATTCATTTTAATCAATCCGGCTTTATATACTCACTAGAGCCTATAAAATGTACAATATGCATAAATACAACATGATAAACCGCATTTAATTTCATTAAGTCGTTACGGACAAAAAAAAATAGTAAAAAAAATTGGTTGACTTTTTTTATTAATTCTTACCATACGGTAACAATTGAATTCCTTTGCTTCAGAAAAAAAAGTAAGTTGATTCAAACAAAAGCTGCCAAATAGCAAAAAGAAAACAATATTGTGTTGAAACAGTGCCAATAAAGGTGTAATGAAAACACGATTCTATTACCTGAGAAACTATGAGAAAAACTACAATCTATCGAATGAAAATAAAATAGAAAAACTTTTCAGAGAATAAAATAAAAAGTCTATTAGCTCGCCCGCTGACCTTTATTATACAATCGCTTTTATTAAATCTACAGTTATAATACTTTAACCTTGATGCCTCTATTATTTAGGTAAAAGACGTTTTGCACTTTAATTTAATTAAAACTGATACCGACTTACTATACGTAAATGTATGATATTTTAAAAGAATATATGTAATTTGATTACTAACCTTGTATGTCCGGGGACCCGATGTGGAATGCGTTTATATTTGAGCCTTACCTGTAAAAAATAAAGACGAAGTTAACATTGGTACTTACTTTAAGGGTAAATGAATAATTAAAAAACAATGAAAACGTTTTTTTTTTTTAATAACGATTTCCGCAAGGAGAAATTTAATCCTTGTATAATGTATATACGACGCGCTCAGTCGGTTTGGCGTGATGAACTCAACCACTCGGCTATCCGTGTAGTCATATTAAATCCCACACTCACACTTATCTAGTTCACCAACTTACGCCACAATCATAATACAGACTTTTGTCCGTCCACTTACACATTATAATCTATTTGGTTGGAGAGATTTAATACAATTGTAGAGACTTTGTTTTTAAACTCCAAATGCCAGTGTTCTAAACTTAGATAATTACATAAAAACGATGTATCAAAAATAAATCAATATTATGCCATTCAATGCCACATTCCACATTAAAAAAATCTTACACTTTTTTTAAGTGTGGTTTAATAAACTGAAGTCCAAACTCGAAAGCTATTTAATAAGGCACATACCGCAAAAATCGCCTCATTAAGCCGGCGCTTGGGTAGCGGGACCTTGAGGAATCCTCCTTAGTCGCTTTGAAATTCATCCATTGCTATGCAATATCGTCCTACCGCCGACGCGAGCCGCGCGACGCGTGATGGCGTGTCGAACTCCTACAGATTATTACGACTCAAATTTTGGACAGTTGGGACACAAATTAAAATGTTTTTTTTTATAAGCTGTTGGGTAAAGCAATGTTAAAAGATACATTCATCCTACACCAAAACCAGGTTTTATTTTTGTTTCCTGCACTAAAGATTTTAATCTTTTATCGCGGGGTGTTTCACAAACATTCAAGTCACAAGCACAAAGACATGCATTCGTGGATCAAGAAACGTTACAGTTCAAAATAACTTGATGTTCTATATGCCTACTCATTAACCACCTGTTTTAGAACAAAACGTCATGTCTGTATTAATCCTGTCTAATCAATTTCAAATTGTTCTGGTTCCAAATAGAGATGCTTAGATTTCACAGTACTTACCTACACTCAATATACCTTTGCAAGTTGGTATGTAATACTGCGTCAGTACTTTGATATTCACATATTTGATGTGAAGGCGTTCACCGACGGTAGGTCTGCGGCTTAAGCTTCGGCCACCGAGCGCCGAACACCGAACGTCTCAAGTGGGGAAATATGTCACCAACTATGTTAATATCAAGCTGTACCTAAATTGTAAACTTGATCGCGTGGTTTTCGACATCGAAACTATCTCAGTTTAGAAACTATAAATATTTGCGTAAAATGTTAATACGTTTCTGCAATTCTTTTTCAACTTTTGGATAATATTGGACAGTGTAGTTGTTGAAATATTTCTAATCAAAAATACTCTTGAATCTGCTCTTTCAAATGAGTCACTCAAATGTCCACGATGTAATATGATATAACGATCATCATCTAAACACTTCATACATGTGACCCGAACTTACTCAATTTTCACCTACAAAATAATATCTTACTCTCACGAACTATGTATCTATTATGTAGCTAGTAATTTAAAATAGTTGTTCCACTAAATTACAAACATTAGTCTTCGTTCAAATTAACTTACTACGACACTCAGGAAAAGAGAGAAAAAGCCTTTAATTTATGTATTACCGCCGCATTCGGTCCAAATTAAACAATCTCTAGCAGCTGGGAACAAGAAAACTTAATTAGCAACTGAACAAGTGATCTAAAACACAGTTATCGAATAACATGGCGTAGACAAAATAATTTACACTAATCTTGTTAGGTGTCGCTCGGCGGTCGAGATATTTATCACAATTACAAGTTTATATTGACCGTGATATAGAAAGGTTACAGAAGGAATAATCACAAAAGTCATAAGTTTTATATTATTATTATTTTATATTATTTTATTTTACTGTATTTTTTTTGTATTTTAAGTTACTGTCTTAATGCTAAGTAGTGAATTAAAGATAGACATCAGTCAAAATAAAAGTTTTTTTTAGAGTGTTTAAAGGCTTTGAAGTAAAAAGTTTTTTGTGGTTAACATAGCTATGAGCTTTTTAACGAACGATAGTTTTTCCATAACCTGTATTCTTAAAAAGACTATTACTGTTTCTGTTTATTAAATGGTATAACAAATTATACTCTTAATATAGGTACCGAAGTTTCCACAAACATTAAAAAGTTGTACTTCTAAAGTAATTTTGCACAATTAAGAAATACCGCTTACAGTACACGGACTGAAACCGGAGCGAGTTGCCGTAAACTTTTCTTTATCTACGTTTTGTTTGCGGCAAGACATCTCATTGTGATAATTTCAGTTTAATTTTCTTCTTAGGGAACTGAACTGATCAACTGAATGAGTTATTAAAAAAGTTGTTTGAAAGCTTGTCTTGTCTGGGTGTCCGGACACCCTAGATTTTGTTATACATAGAATCAACTCTAATTATAAAATTCTACCAAAAAGATCTTTGAATTAATATTCTGACGAACAATCAAAGCTGAATGATACATACTTTACAGGACAGAACATAAAACCTCCTTCCATTCAACGAATTAAGTAATAAAAAGTCTAAATCTACACAAAACGTCCAATCAGATCACAAATTATGTCGCAACCAAAATGTGTGAGACCATTAACAGGCTTTTAAAATGTAAATGAGAAACGACAACAAAAACCTCTGAATTAATTCGACAGCAATAAAAAACGGTCTACATTTCTACAATTATAATTTATTGGCCACCCCTGGTATTCATTCGAAATACTCAGAAGCAATTTTGTTATTTATTTACGTAGGAATATGAACAAGCGCCGCCCGCGGCTTCGGTTGCGGGAGAGATTCGCCTTCGGTTATATTAAACATACCTTACCAACCAGTTTAGAGCGTATTTTGGTTTCCCGGAAAACAATAAAGATACTGTGAACGTCGGGAAACGACAAAAGAACAGCTCTTTATAACTGAAACTGAATAATGTTTTTTGCAGTAGAAAGGGTGCTCTATGAAAATACGTTCTTTATGTCCTCTGCTTTGTCACATGAAATTGAGTTTCTGTACTCTAGCTGCCCAGACAGACTAAGCTGTATGTTTTCAGTCTAGTATTAACAACTTCAAATCTAATATTCTGTTGTTGAAATAAGATATAAAGAGCTCGTTGGGCTTTTAACTCGAGCAACGGCTCAAATATTCAATCTATTATTGTGAGAATTAATTTTCATTATGTTTAAAACAATTGAAGGTCCTAAAATAAAGTGTTATCATTAACCAACATAATGAAGAATCAAACGAACACACAAACAAAAGCTACTTATAGTAAGAGTATAGTGTTTGCTTTGCTCGTGAAATGTGTATAATTTTCAGGCTATGGGTACTAGGTTATTAGGCAGGCTCAATGTTTTTCATGTCAATACTAATTGCTTTTCAGTCGAACTGACAATTATACAACCTTCGATATGTGTGACTGTTAAATGTCCATTTAATTTCGATGAAAACATGAAAAATATTCCTTCGTAGCCTTCGAGAACAAGAATTGACTATCAGAGGTAAACAGAAGTCGATCATATTTTGAGTTAAAATTTCTGCATTATTATAATACCTTTTGTGAGGTGGATTCATAATCAATTATTTGTAAACGGTTTATTCATGCGTAATTATCAGGATCGATTCTACTTGGGCGATCCCGATAAATATGCGTGAGTAAACCGTTATTAAACAATGACACTTCTACGCTAAGCAATAAACGTCAAATTTTCTCCAAAAAAGGCATTATTTATTTCGAAATAAAATCAAAATTTTCATCAGCGGAGTAAAATTTTACCTAAAAATGGTACCTAAGTCCTTTTTTCAACTTATTATTTACTTCGATTTACAGAATATTTACTAGTAACCAGCCATAGGGCTTATTCAACTTTATCTGCTAAAAGAGAGAACAATATCAACTTTATCTCCTAAAAGAGGCTGAATAATAGTCCGTGAGTGCGTCTACAGACGAAAACCTCCTTGGTAAGTCACCTTTTGTTTCAAAGATAAAGAAGGGATGGGACTATTGCCAATTACCTTTCTCGATACCAAACTTCGAACACAATTCCAATACCAATTAAACCAGAGAAAGAAATATGTTGACCTTGAACACCCTCAGACCTTAAGGAATGTTTGGACTGTTGGTTTAGTGGTAAATGGTCTTGACTACTATACCCGAGGACGTGGGTTCGGTTCCCACCCAGGACAAATGTTTGTATTGATGAGCACTATTAATTCTTAAGTGTAATTTATTACACTGTAAATTTTGTATGCATTTAGATGTCTGTAAGTATTTTTAGCAGTTGTCTAGTAATCAAAATACAAGCTTTGCTTAGATTGAAACTAGATGGCGTTGTCTGAAAGTTGTGGAGTATAAAAAAAACCGATGTGAAATGTATCTCCAGGAGTTGTTTGAAATTTGAATCTTTATAAAATCGTTCCACGAGTTGTGTACTCAGTTTGAGTTGTCTTACGTAAGCCCCTATTATTTCAAGTACTTAGTTACTGTAATTGAGAAGGTATTTAATTTCGTTTACATTATTATGTAATCTACTTAATTGCTTTATCTGCTAATTTAAATGTTCGGAACACGTCTAATTAAAATGGATGCTAATGTTTTGTTTTATTTTTCTTTCTACATTTCTTGGAAAATCATGTTATTAGGTAATGTTTTTCTTTACTTTGAAATTACTTTTTGCTTACTTTTTTTAGAGTTTAGTACCTAAAAGGTTAACACGTGACCCTAATACTGAGGCTCCGTTGTTCGTTCACCTGTCTGTTTGTCCGTTAGTCTGTCACCATGCCGTGAAGGCTAAACAGTTCTCATTTACAGATGATGATACTGTTGCCGCTATGACAAAATATACTAAGATTAAAAATCTAGGTAAAACAAAGATGGTTACAGTTAACATTTTTTCAATCAATCCCTTAGTTTCTCCTTATGCAGCTTTTTCAAATCAAGCCATGTTTGTGTCGACTTCCAATGCTATCGGATTTGGGACTTCAGTTAACCCACATCACTATAACCTCAATTCACAATCGAACGGTATATCGACGATCAAATAATAGCCATGACTGGCGAAACCTTTCATGTAAATGTGAGCAACATTGCTCCGAACTCGTAACAAAGTCATTTGTCCTCGTACGAGACTAAACCCTCTGCTAAATCGTACAATGACCTAGTTCCGGCGTCAAAACAATATAAATGTGTTGGATATATACGTAACTTGTATTCGTTAATATGCTCCAAATCCGAAACAATGGTGGTGTGTAATATAGGCTTTTAAAGTGTTGCAGCTGTAGAAGTGAAATGCCACTAGACGCAGAGTAATGCGCCGACACATTTCCATGGAAACAATATTTTTGTTTTTCTTTTATCTCTTCTCTGTACTTTGATCTAAACTACAGACGTGTTACTAATACAATGGAATATAAAATTTGCACCTGCTGTAAAATGAAAGCAAACAATAATATTAAACTGAAAGTCTTTTTAACTTTATAAAAAAAAACAACAAATAATTCTCAAACCATAATATTATCAGGCTTTTAAATATTTTGATTTATTTCAGAAATGTATCCTTCATTTTATCTTCTTGTGTACGCTTCATAAACTTGGGACAGATATAAATACCAATGCTTCGGTTCGTTTTTTTAAAACAGATTTATAGATTTATTTAAAGATACGAATAACAATCCAAATATTTATCGTCTGAAACCGGTAATTGGACAACTTCTACACCGCGGCTCGAGAGGCAAATTAGCGGATTTTTTTGAAAGAAAACTGTTCGCAAACTCCAAAGAAATTGTGGCTAGAATAAGCCCAGAGTTTTACAATTTCCCAAAACATTCTAAACACGGCCAAGTTTGGACGTCGTTACCCAAAATTTTTCTTTTGAATATCTTATGACACTGGCGAAGTTTTTTCTTTAGATATATTTTATTCATCTGCTGGCTTTTTTGTAAGTGGCTAATGGGTCGCGGCTTCCATTCATCTATTTGTCATACTATTTCATTAAAACAAAGATCATTGTATTTTTTTTTTCGTTCTAGCCTTTTATGTCCAACTTCAAGGCAAAGATCTCGCTTTGTTTTTTCCTCTCTGTCCGGTCTATTACTTTTTCCATACATTTTTTGTGATACCACTAGGTACACAATTTGGCCCAGGGCCTAACAGGCAAGCTACAAACGTGGCCGGCCCATTTTCATTTTGAACAGGCAGCTTTCAGAGCCACGTCAGCGATTTAAGATTTTGAACGCAGTATACTGTTCCGTATTCGGTCAGCCACTTTAACTCCTAACATACTACGCTCCATGGCTGGCTCGCAAAACTCAGTGCATTAAAAACAAATAATTGCGACCTCATGATATTGAAGAACATAATTGAAGAACCCACTTCTTGCCCATATTTTAATGATAAAAGTTTTTAATCTTATTTCAACGTAGTTATCTCGTTTCATCGTAATTAAATCAGCAAATTAGTTAAATTAAGTTAAGAAATTTATAATAAGGAGGAAAACTTGTTGAAAGAGGCTCCCAGATAATATTTCAGTTAAGTTTTAAATTAGGTTGAAACTCAGACAGCTAAGACTAAAGGCTTCAAAACTGGGCTCAAGCAATACTTTTAAATTGTTTATTGGTCAGTTAATACTGACGTTCTTTCACGTTTATTTTGGGACACATAAACAAGCTACTGCATAAGGTCAAGTTGAGCTTTACTTGATTCGGTCGATCTCATGGATGGGTGATCTGTCATAACGAGTTTCTGTCTCTAGACATAAAAAAATATGTCCCAGCTGTTATTTACACATCTTTGACAGTTATTACAGGTATTCAGGAGTTAGATAATCTGACAACTAGTCTGATGAAGGTGTATCGTGTTGTCCAGGTAACTTGGTTGAGGAGGTCAGTTAGGCAGTCGCTCCTCTTAAAACACTGGTAATTAGCTACATTCGGTCAGACTGGAAGCTGACTCCAATATATTGAGGAAAAGGCTAGGATGATGATGATGAACCCTAAACCCCAGCGCTCCTCAACTGTATCAAGCAATCATTATAAAAAAGTGTAAAGAAAGTTAATGCCTGACTTATAATATATATTACTTATCTCATAGTAGTTAGGTGTCAAATTAAATAGTTGTCGATAACAGCAATAAGCACTTGATCGATACTTGTGGACAAACCCGTGTCACTACAATACCGTAGCCTTACATCAACAACATTCAAGTCCAATACAAGTTTGTAAGTAACGATAACATGTAATATATACGTTTAGCTCAAGGTACAGACTACAAAGTAATCTTTCTTTCTGTAGCGAGACCCTGGGGGCGCAGCGAGCACGACTGACCCATGTAATGTGTTCGTACGAAAATTACAGGAACGGTGAACGAGGAAATCACGTGAAGGTTGCCTTTAGAATCGTATTTTAGTTATAAGCATGTATTTTATTCATTGAAGAGTAGAAACTAATAAAAAAGCTATGTCACTTCTCTGTGATGTTTGAAAGTTCAGTGGCGCCCAACGTGGGGCAAACAAAGATGTGTTTTGTACTGAGAAATAAGCCATAAAAGTAGTTTTCATTTGCTTTTCAATAACATTTTAACATGTCTGATTCTTTTACTAAGATCGAATTTCAAAAAATGTTTTCAAAGATATTTACGAACAAAATTTCGCTTTTACTATGCGTCACAAAATACAGCATAAATCACGATAGGAGCGGAATCGCCCGGGAGAAGTGTTCATTTGAATATGAGAGCATTTACGAGTCCCTCTTGGACTCCGGCGCTCTATATGAGACCTTTGCACCTAGTAAACTGAACGTGAAACTCGTGACCTCTGCGTACTTTGATAAAATATTACCTAAAAATCGGTGGCAAAAATACTATCTTTTTATTTATGAAGATGGGTCTAAAAAGGTTTTAGTACCCGGGGACTTGGAGGTAACTAAAACTTTTAGAAAAATTACTTACTTATTCCCATTTTTCAATTTTAGTCACTTCCCGACAGTGATTAATTTAACGCTAATGACAAGACATTTTTTTATTAGACTAAATATAATCTGCATAAATCCAATTTATTATTTTACGAGCTATATCTTTCACACATGTGTTCATATGTGCAAGTATGGGCTGGATTTCAGAACATAAATATAGAAAGCACGAGTTTTTCCTCGGGATATCTCTAGCCACACCCAACTGGACTCACGTTCAGTTAATAGCCACCGGAATCTAATACCCGAGCCATTATCGATAAACTGCTGTCTTACAGGCCAACAGGAAACGCGTCTTAGAGAATAATGCAGGCTTTTTAACCTCAAAAGCTTTAAACCGTAAATCACGAGTGAGAAAATACAGTTCTATTACAATTACAATTAATTACACAAAAATAAAACTTATGTTCGAAACTCGCACGAATGTTTATCCAGTACCTACATTACTTCATTGACAAACTAGGGAGCACGGTTCAATTCAGGCTTTAGAGGTCCATTGCTGAACATGGGCATCCCCCTAACTTCGCCACAACACCCGATCCTCCGCCTTCGGAATCCAGTCCGAGTCATCTACCTTCTTTAGGTATACCATTGTTCCATCTGGCAAGAGCGAAAGGGACACGTAAATGTAGATAATGCAACTTTATATTCTTTAAAATATATTTTTTCTCTATTCTTCGTTTAACAGTGATAGAGATAGCATGACTTCTGAGTGACTTTACACAGCGTCTTGGTAAGGGTACCTTAGTAAGAGACAAGTAAGTCCCATGAGTCAGGCCCTATGAAATCCAATATCGTTACCTTTAATGTGTGGGACTAGTTCTATTAGATACATACCTTCTATATTCATATACTACATGATAGGACATTTGTAAATATATTTTTCTCCAAAACTTGTCCACGTAAATATCTCGCCACTATCATTCAAATACAGAATTCATGAATAGTTACCATTTAGAATATACATTGGTAAACATGTCCTCTGGGTACTAAGTACGAGTAGAAACGTCTCGCGATAGGTATTGAATGTATCAATCATCGTGGTCCATTGAGTCCCATCAATTGGGATCATTCGACCGACTAATTCGACTCGTCTGACGTCTTTCGATATTTATATAAAAATACATAATCTGCTTAGAGGCAGAACTTTTCCGCAGTCCGAAAATATTCTTTTTCAAAGGAGTGTTTAATAGAATGATGTTAAGACCTTTACAATGGTAGCTGTTTATTACTTGATGTAGGTATATGGCATAATTTCGAAGAAATGTTAAACCAGTTTTAAAACTTTAATTACACATAACGTTCAAAGCCATAACCTATTTCTAAGCGCCGCCATTACGGCAAACGAAACTCCATAAAACTGCAATCTTTTAAAGAAATAATCCGAAGTGCATTCATTAAAGCATACACTCGACGATGCGGCTGCCATTAACCTGATGAAAAAACTTCAACAAATTCTAGCAAAAGTTTCCTTAAGAAAATTACTGAGCTATCGGGCCGTGGAAATCGTTAAGCATTTCACCTTTTCGTTCCGGTCTCAATGGCTCTTAAACGTTATTTACCTTTTAAATAAATCCTGTTCTATCCTTACATTTAGACTCCGTTGATTTCTTTAGAACTGTTCATTACTATTTACGCCCCTATTAACCTACTTCGTTTTAAATAAAGTTAGCACATATTAAATCTTAGGGACGGCCTCGATTTGATTTAAAGCTGTTTTAAGTTGAGTGAGTGAGTAAGTACTTAAATATTCGCAAGTTTAAGTCGTTTATTAATTGAGAATTACGATTTAATGAATATAGGTTAATCACACAAGTCATTAGCAGCGAGGGATTTCTTCTAGGGATTTGGTCAACATTGCGTGAGATGTAGGCACATTGTTCTATCCTTACGTTTAACAGATGTGTTAATGTATGTGCGTATAAGTTCATTCTGAGTAAATTTAAATAATCAAAACTGAAAAAAACACAATCATAAAATTGGAATATATACTATAGAAGTATCGTAGATTTGTATATAAAGCATTTCTTGCTACAAGACAATATCAGGAGTAATATCCAAGGCAGCGAGCTTACTGCGAGTTTTTGAAGCCAAACTGTTATTAAAGAAAAGAGACACCGCTACGCGAATACTCCGTCTCACTTGCTCAATAGCAACCTGCTTTAAGAGTTTAAAATACAAGGACAGGAGTCGTTCTAAGTGGCGATCGTGCTCAAGCAAAATGTTGTATTAAATACTTTTAAGAATTTAAAAGCATTCAAGGATTTTTTTCATAGACCGGTACTCGCAACAGTTGTTGATGTACCTATTGGTCCCATGGGTCTATATCATTTAAAAAAATCTTCTATTCAATGGAATGTATATTCCATTTCCGATAATCATCACATACTTCTTGTTAGTATGTATCAAAAATAGGTTTTAATGTCTTGTAGCTATGTAATCTATGTTTGTCTCTGTTATGTTGATTGTCAAATATAGTTCATGGAAAATATCCAACGTGTTTTAATAGGTTATGGGCTCAGTTGGGGCATTTATCAGTTATTTTGTTGTTAAAATAGATAATTTGCGCTTGTTGACTGGCGAAACCATGAACTCGAATATAGCTAGTGTACCAAAACTAAAGGGCATGGAAAACTATGATAAATGTGGTGCCCGTTATGAAAGAAAATGGCGGATAAATGCGTTTTCAATGTTTTTTATAAACGGAAGGTTTAGTTAGAAGGGTTGGTACACAGATAGCGGTGCCAGTGCACATATGACTGTTAACAAGGACGGGATTGCAAACATGAAACTATCACCGTGTTTTAATGGGTTGATTGTTCAGGAGATGTGGAGATCATGTCAGACTTGCAATGTCATATAACTGTGAAAAATGTGCTATGCGTGCCTGTTTTGACTACAAACTTGTAATCAGTTAGCGAGCTTATCAGGAATGGTAACCAGGTTATAATTGAAGAAAAGCATTGTTATGTATTTATGACGGAAGAGATGCTTTGGTTGCGATAGCTGACTTAACTGATGGGGTTTACAAGTTGAGGTTACAATCTTCAAGTTACATGTTGGCAGCTCCTGCAATTACAGGAAGATTGTGGCACAGAAGTGGCTTGCACATATAAATAGCCAAGATATGGAATGAATGTGAAAGGATAGAGATTGTGTAATCCTTCAAAAGATACTGTTATCACCAGCAGATGTTATTTTGATAGAAAGCGAGACAGGTGATAATGCAAACAGCCAGGAGGCAATATTGGTTCCAGATGACGAGAGTAATGTGCAAACACCAGAGATCAGCGTGGAGAAGGAGAACAGAGATTCAGTGGGGGCATCCTGTGTTCCAGTATTTGATTATCATAGTGATAGCTCTTCAGATTCTTCAGTATACACTGATGGTGAAGAAACACACATTACATGTATATCTTAGTCAGGAGCCAGAGCCTTATGAAAGACAGAAGACGCAAGGAAAGCAGCCTGATCGGTATGGTTTCAGCAACTTGTGTGTATCCAGTACTGTTCCAGTTTCTCAGGAGATTTCAATCTCACAGGCTCTGAAAAGGCCTGAGAAGGAGCAGTGGAGACGTGCTTTGGCTCAGAAGTTGCAATCATTTGAAGATAATGATGCCTGTGAGCTTGTTAAAAAACCCTAGTGATGTATTTGTAGTATGGGAATGAGTATAACTCTACTGTTTTTCTAAATGGTGTACTAATGACATGTAAAGCATTTTTAGTTTATTTATAGAGTGGGTGTTGTACTATGTCTTGTAATGTTTTGATTATTTTGATAAGTGGGGGGTGTTAGTATGTATCAAAATAGGTTTTAATGTCTTGTAGCTATGTAATCTATGTTTGTCTCTGTTATGTTGATTGTCAAATATAGTTCATGGAAAAATATCCAACGTGTTTTAATACTTCTTCCATATTTGATCTGTTTGCTAAAAACCAGATCTAATATTTAAACTGTTCATTGTATTACATAATAAAATTCTTTCTAAAACCTAAAACAATGTTTTATAATTCTTGTTAATATTTGTACAAAATCCTTCAGCCGTTAATATTTGGTTCGTCATTTCGCCCTAAAATAAAAATGGAAGAACGAAAAATTGTTCAGCATGGTTTGTTTTATTACTTAATTATGGCATTACGACTGTTTGGGTTCGAAATAGAGATAGCATTTACGCTGAATTAACAGATATAATACTCAAATGAGATCAATTTAGTTCATGATCAGACTAACAAAGTCACAATTCCACACTTAAATATTCTAAAGCAGTAAACTTTATGACTCTATTCAAGTAATAACTGAAAATACTGTAGAATTGTCGTACAAGTTTTATGTGTGTAATAGCGAGGGAAGTGCCGCCGCTCCAAGAACGCGAACTCCATATTGAAATGATACAAGTTACACAAACTACTTAACCGGGGTCTACAACTTTCAATATTACTTGGCTTCCCTGCAAATACTGGATGGAGAAATTGAAGTTCAATTTACGCTAGTTGGTAACCCTAACATCTGAAGTAAATGAGCCTAAAAATACTAATTGTATGTGTAATCGGCGAATTGGGTTCGACCTTTTGAAATGACTAGGATACATAATTATATTTCCAAAAATTTAAATTGATTTTCCGTTCCATTTTTCCGCTTCTTATGTCAATGTGTACGATCAATGATTGATCGATATATCTTATCTCCAAACTTTCAGGTTGAAATTACTCGCGATGCGAACAGGATTCTATATTTATCTGAAAAATAATATAATAAGAGGAAAATAACACAACGCTGTTTAAAAATTGAAATAAGTATATTAGCGCAATACAATGTTAAGTCAATCATAATTTTGTCTCGTCAATTGAACGTCGAAACTTCAGGAGCGTTCGTGACAAAAGTTGAACGTCAATAATAATTTGGGTACTCGATGGAAAGAGAGGCAATTTTTATTCACTTAACTGTTTTTTTAAGTCGATTCACTTCTATAACATTTCATTCGCGACAAGTTCTTGGAAAGTTTTAAATCCAATCAAGCGGTATTCGTCTCGTGGGACAGTGAGGTGAGTAAACTGCCACACGTTCGCTCCCTCAAGAAATGTTTGCGGAGCGAGGAGCCGGTAAAATTCTACCGTTACACTTCACTAGACATGAATAAAGTGAGGAAACGTACAATCTGAGAAAATAATAAAAAAAGGAATATTTAATGGTTCGGGGTTTTGCGAAAAGTAATAAATTCGATAGATAGAGTACGCTGGATAAAGTAAATGTAACTCAAACTTAGTAACTTTACCACTTTATAATATTAATGTAGACGTTTAACGTTTGAAAGTTTCTATAGATAGAAAATACAAGTCCGTGATAATGAAAAAGGAGGCAGCATATTTTTAAAATAAGATTTTGTGGAAATCTAGATATTGAGTTTTCTAATCATACCAATTTCTGATATCTATACTAATATATAAAGCTGAAGAGTTTGTTTGTTTGTTTGTTTGAACGCGCTAATCTCAGGAAGTACCTGAGATCTTTCAAATTGAAAAATATTTTTGTGTTGAATACACCATTCATCAAGGAAGGTCATAAGCTATATACCATCACGCTGCGACTAATAGGAGCGAAGATATAATGGAAAATGTGAAAAAAATAGGGCAGGTATAAATCATAACTTATACCTTCTACCTATGGGGACGAAGTCGCGGGCGACAGCTAGTTTCAGATACAGGAAATAAACGGATTACGAATTTCCTGTCAAAAATCCTTGTAGCAATCACTGCGCACATGAAGTTCATGTTCAATATAAATTAATCAGTTTAACAACGGCTAAAATTTACACGATGTTCTGTGAATCCTGTACATTTTATAAAGCAATTAACTGAAATAAATTAATTGAATTACCAACGTAACCGTTATCGACGTCACAGTTAACGAACGCTACCGAATACTGTGACATGCGGCACTTAATTCGGCGACACTTTAATGGATGGGATGGTACCAGAATAGTGGCGGTGCGTCTCTGAGGAACGAGTGCCACGTGCGATGTATAATGTAGATTATCGGAATCCTCCAACGTACTACTGAATTAGAATGGACAATGTTTCTGTTTGTAGAATTAACATTTATTGGCAGGTATGTTTTTATTTAATGGCTGCGTGTTTCAGTGTTTGTTGTTCAAAAGGCTGTATGGTTTATTTTAAATTATAATGAAATTTAAAAAGATTTGTTTATTCACAATAGTAAGAAACGAAAATATAAAGGTACTGCTTATTTCTTAAAGTATTTTTTGCAGCAGACCTGAAAAGGAGAAATTACAAGTTCCAGCAGAAAGTGTAAAGTTACCTTCATCGATAGCTACAGACTCTCTGTCGCCATAAAAGAAATGGAACCGCAACGACTCGCGACAAAATCGAACTAAAATATGGGTTCGAAGACTACAATTACCTCCTGAAACGCGAAGCTACGTGTTTGTTATAGCGCAACAGAACCACTACAAATATAACCGCAAACCACGTTTATAGAAATAACTTTATTCAATAACTTAGGGCACGCAAGCCGAGGAAGTTTTGCTAAGTAACCGCATCTAGGCCGGCACTTCACAAAACTATCTCTGATCTTGAAATACGTGCCGGCGAACAATTCATTGGGGATTGTATTAGAGACTATATTGGTTGGAAATGGGTCGAGCCTTTATTACAGCAAAAACTTTTGAAGTATTGCTGTAAAGCGAGAGACCTAACGATCCATTACTTATCATAAAAATTATAAGCATGAAATGTGAACAATGTTAAAGACTAAGAGAAACTGTTATCTAGTAACCAGGAGGAGTTCCGACAGGCAGTCCCATCAAGTAAGTTTCGACTAAATGCCTACAAACACAACTAGGGAAAAAAATTAACATTAAAGTTAACGACAAAGAGATCCAAAAAAAGAGTACTTTAAATTAAAAATCCTAGTAATTAATTTGATTCTTATGTGATTAATGACACTAATCCTCTCTATAATCCACGAAATAGTCAACAAGTTCCAGTAGCAATACACAACAATAGTCAAGAACCACACAAAACTTAAACAGCTGTTTAAATTATAAACACTTTCAACCTAACTCTCCGTCTTGTTTCCCACTCTCGTTTCTCAGTATACAAGCTGAAACTAAATAACTTCGTTACCAGCTTCCAAACATTGCTTATCATCTGCTAAAGTACTCCTAAACGGCTTAGTGAAACTCTACAACATTTAACTGTGTCAATTGGTATTTGACTAAATCTAGTAATATTAATCTTGATCCGTGAGACAGATTTACAAAAAATATTGAATACGTATTTTTTAATTTTATCACATTACTAGCTTTCCCGGCAGACTTCGTACCGCCTTAGAGTCGATGATAATATTGCTGATTGTTTTTAAGTAATCATTTTAAGTTGTATATAGGTTGTAAATAAGAAACACATGATTTACTAATATTGCCGATTGAATTAGTTTTTTATGCTAATAGCGTCTCTTCAGCAAGATCGCAACCACCTTCATATACATCTACTGCAACTTAGAGCCAAACTCATGGGTGCTGCCAAGTTTAGTTTATTTCTTTCTAGTTTATTTTTGATTTTGACTACCATTCCCCGATTTAATGGTGGTACACCTTCATGTATTACTGCTACCTGCTCTACTGGTAATCTCCTCATGACTGCTACCTACTCTAAGGTCCCACCCTACTCTCACGCGTACAGTACCTGCTACCCAGCTACAACCCTCATGAAATACTCCTATCTGATCTCCTGGTATCACCCTAATCAGCTACGGCTACGTGCTCTCCTGGTACCGCCGTCGTGCCCCCAGCTACAACCCTCATGAAATACTACTATCTGATCTCCTGGTATCACCCTATGGACAACAAAAGTTTGACATGTAATAAACAAATCAGCATTTATTGAAATGAAAGTATTCATTACACATATCGAGTTTTCATTGTTTTTAAGATGTATTCTGCTATTCGGGACGGAAACAAATCCAACAAATCAAAAACCATGGCAATCGGTCCAGCCGTTCTCGAGTTATAAGTGTTGTAACAAACACGACTTTCTTTTATATATCTATACTAATATATAAACCTGAAGAGTTTGTTTGTTTGTTTGTTTGTTTGTTTGAACGCGCTAATCTCAGGAACTACTGGTCCAAATTGAAAAAATCTTTTTGTGTTGAGTAGACAATTAATCGAGGAAGGCTTTAGGGTATAAACCATCACGCTGCGACTACTAGGAGCGAAGATACAATGGAAAATGTGAAAAAAAACAGGACGGGTATAAATCATAACTTACATCTTCTTCTACCCACGGGAACGAAGTCGCGGGCAACAGCTAGTATAGATAGATAGATAGAAATAGTTTTAATATTGATGTCTTACAAATATCAAATTGTCATTCATACGTCATTACATAGCTGTCATTTTACGTCAATTACATAGCTTTCATTTGCGTTTTGTTATTCCAAGTCTGATTCTTTTTTGTTATACCACGTTTTATAGTGACTGACGTTTCATGTCAAGTCACACGGGAACGCTGTCGAACGGGATAAAAAGTATCCTATGTCCGTTTCCTGGCTCTAAGCTACCTCCCTACCAATTTTCAGCCAAATCTGTTCTGCCGTTCTTGAGTTATAAGTGGTGTAACTAACACGACTTTCTTTTATATATATAGATTAAAAGTAGGGAAGATTATGAGCACTTAAGATGATGAAATATTGCGTCATCTGCGTTTTTCATCGATGCTTTTCCAGTTTTTCTTTAAACGACTTCTGACCTTCGGCAGAACGTGTTGACGAGGCGCACTAACCTTATGAAGACTGACATGTTAAGAGCGTCGGCCTACGTGTACCCTACCCGATTTGGTGTAATAATCACATTTATTTAATCTACCAGAAAAAAACACTCCCTGAAATAAAAAAATGCAGAGTTTATTTTCAATCTACTAAATCTCAGATTTCATTTTACAATTCCAACATTGAATAAAATATGAGATTTTCAAATACGTTACGAATACACACACCGTTATAAAAATAATCCCTTTGAACTTCGCTTAAATTAAAGGCCCCTAAACCATCTTTATTCATGACTTAAAAAAAACAAAATGGAAGCCGAATTCAGCCCCAAATTACAGCGATAAAAACTGATTTATTATTCTTCACCTTAGAGAAAGACAAACGAGGTTGTTTTATGTTTTATATACAAGAGAAAACGACTTCATTAGTGTCGGCCTAAATTGGGTGAAGATTGTGAAAACAGGTATCATTTCCTTGAACGAATTTTATTCCGTTGGTATATTTAAAAAACAGTTTAGGTACATTTACAAGTCGCCAAGCCCACTGTGCGCGATATGTCGCGAGTTCCATCCCCGTGTAGGACAAGCGGGACTCTTAAAAAAAAACTATTAAATCAAATATTATGACTATTTGTCCGTGTTGACCTACTCTTGCCACATTATTTGTCTTTATCATATATCTTCGACTTGACTCTTAAATAAGCAAATGTTAATATATAGAGTAGACACGTGTAAGTTCAACAAAAACGACTTAGATCGGTTCAATTTCAACGAAACATGAGATTTAAGTAAACCCTTTCAGTTCAATATGACTGCTCAAAACTTGTTTTGAAAGCCAATCTCGCCTAGAGAGATACAGGGTGATTTTCTAAGAACCTTCAGTTGTAATAAATTTAATAGCTGAAGATATAAGAGTACATAAATAAATGGATGATTTGTTTTAACAAGAAACAAATTAACTTTAATTTTGTATTGTGTTAGAATATCGATATTATTTTTTTATTATTCTGTAATTATACTTAACATAAAAAAAACGGACGGACTGACAGCCAGCGGTGTTCCAGTAAAGGCGTTCCTTTTTTACAATTCGTGTGGGGATCCCTAAAAGTCATATACCTAGGTTTTGACGTGGGTATCCACGATTATGATAGATTTGCCGAATCCATTATTAAATATGCTTTGCTGACTTGTTAGTAGGTTTATTGTTGAGTAACTAATTTCACGTACAACGTACCTCAAAGTGTGTATTTTAAATTGATATAAATCAAATAAAAGGATCCGACCGGCTGGTATCAAAAGTGATGCGTCCACAGTTCTCAAGTAATCTCGCTATCTCGTCGAAAATTTTACTTCAGCGACCGTAAAATAACTTATCAAACTTAACCTTTATAAAAGCGCTGAAAAATAAACTGTAGATTGTAGTATGTAAATCAAGTTTAAATAATGATGACTTATAATGGCGGGGTTTTCTGATAATCTTTTAGACTCAGTCGCAAGTCAGTAAGTTAGCCAGTCTGACTTTTTTTAATCATATAGATATTTGTTTGATAAGCTTAAGAACAAATTTCAATGTAAAGAAATATTTATCAATCTGTTATACGAACCATTGCAAATAAATAGCTTGATAATTTGGCATTGCAATGGTATGCCATGACGGAAGGTTCTACAGAACCATGTCATGTCAGTTCCATACGATGCTAAAATGTAGGTCATAATTATTTAATAAAATTATCCAAACAAACAATTTATCCAACAAAACAAAGCAATATTTTTAATAAATCCACTGAATGACTGTTTTCCAATTAATTTACCGTACAAAGAGAACATATAACGTATATTCACGACGAAGTGCATTGTGTACAATATTAATGATGAAAACAAACAATCAACAACAAAAATATATTGACAGAACAAAAGTGATTAATTAATAAAAAGGGTAAAATGAGTTTTCTATTTGTGTTTGTGATAATAAATGTCGTTAAATAATATTGATGAATATGTTTCTGATATGTTTTTCGGACGTTTTCTTGGTTACTGCTCAGCGTTCTAGAATTAAGATTCGTATGATCTTAACAGAAATGAATCTACTTCAAAATGTTTTGAGAATTACATTTCTCGAGTTCTCGTAAATAAAATGTTCTGGTCATAATACTTTCTTTTTTATGAACAGGTGGCAAAATTAATAAACGGAGTTGTTATCACCGGTATCAAATAAAATATGAAAAACCTAAAATCAGAAAAGGATGTTGAGTTTTAAAATAATCCAATCTGTATGGCATCCTCTACGCGGACAATTTTGCTCCTTAAAAAAAACAACTGAATTGAGGGTCAATCGATACGAGCGCGTGCACGATCCTGGCGAATACAGAGCGATTATAAAAACGGGAACGCCATTGATTGAAACATGAAGCCCACACAGTATATAACCTCTTCCTCCCTCAGAACCAAGCCCTAACAGTCATGTTCGACAGCGATCAGCACATCGACAGTTTCAATTTTCGAAACCTACTAGTTTGTCGGCACGAACCGGACGCTACGACTTTGTAACATCGTAAAAGCTTTCAACACGACGGCGGACGCGGACACAGAACATTTTACGGTATGTAGTTATAATGAAATATAAACTGTTGGACGCTCTAACAACGTTGTTTCGTTCGAAAATGTAATAACGAAGTTGCAGCAGAAAAGTGTTAAATAGACACAACAGTAATCTCATAGTTTCTTTTGTTTTGTAGAGCCGAGCAAAATATAAAATATTTTCTATCGTACATTATTTTGCTAACAACCTATTAAAATGTTACCAAGTTCAAATCAAATTTAGATAGTATTCAGAACTCAGCTAGACTTTTATGTTCCTTTTGAATCAAAAGAGCGACTTTTGTTTTTCAATGTTAAAAATATAAGTTTACTTTTCAGCAAAACAAAATAAATCTCGCTGTTATTTTACATTTTAAATCAAAGAGTCATCAGCATAATGTAAATCTTAAAACAATATATATTTGCATATATTTCTGTAAAATATTCGACATCAATTTGGAATAAGATTTTTATAAGTGGAGTTATTACATCAGGAAATATTTGATGTCTCCGTATAACGCCGACACGGTCCTTTGATCTAAGATATACATTTTAATACGAAAAGCTTGTTACCGTCAATCCTTTTTCGGCTTGACGGAGAGACGAGAGGCCTGTGACTGTCACAATACAAGATAAATACATTTTGTACAAAATGTATTACAATACTTTCAAATATATTAAAGTGTATCCAAAAGTGTCATTCCCAGCGTGTTCTGACCTCAGAGTGTCAAGTAACTTACTTCGTTGACACACGACAGTCAAAATGACAATGACGCAGATCTCAAAAGGAAACTATTTATATTATAAAGCTACAAGTTCATTTCATATTTCTTCTCTGAAAAGCCTTTATACAAATGAATCTGTTGAAATATTATTTCAAAGAATCGTGAATATTAAAAATAAATACACATTATGTTCTGACTTTATACATATTTGAACAGTAATCAAGTCTGAAGCTTTTAGACAGGTCATGAATATTTGCCAGTTTGTAAGAATAAAACGAGAGCACTTAAGATACTTGAACTACATATTCTTTATCTATATATAACCATAGATCATTACTGAATAATATCTCTAAATGTATGCTGTAAACTGACACGACTGCTTTTTAATTATCTGTCATAGATATGAGAGGATACTCATGATGATATTGCAAACTTTCTCTTTGTAACTCATCTCTTAATTTTCATACCCGCATTAGTACAACCCATCCACATTTCACAAAACTTTCGCTGACTGAAATTCCCACAGGGCAACACGTATATCAGAAATAAACTAACATTTAAAACGGTTCGATTATAACAAAAGCTTTTGAAATTCGACATTACTAAAATGGGTTCATTATGTGTCAAACGGCATATAGGTTACTTTCTAAAACAAAGGGAAACCTGACAAAAGATTAATCGGATTACATAACTTGAGCAATAATATACCTTATGTACATTATCATAAAGACCATTGTTGATTGAAGAGTAATGTTACGAATAAAGATCAAAAGCGTTTGTAAAGAAAGCTTAAGAAATGTGGGTGTGAATGTTGCGTTTGATGCAAATCCTTTAACCTTTTTATGGGTCTTGGTCGAGACGGCTGTGGCTTAATGAATGGTCGATGGACAACCTTCGGGACGCGCGAGCTCGTCTCGGATTGTTTCTTTTATTCTCAATGAACCGGGGCTAAAGTGTTTAGGGTTCTGGAGACGGGACAGCATATTGTTATGGTCCTATTGATTCCAATGCACTTGACTTTTTAAGATTTAAATTGCTCAACTCAGCTTATCGTAATCGACTGTCGAGATCGGTCATGAAAATGTAATACTTTTGTGAAAAAAAAGATTGATGATTTTTTCTTAACAAATAAATAGTTTTATTAATTTTCTCCGGGTACAAGACTAGTATACGACTAGTATGTATTTCCTTTGTCCATAAAATTTAAAAGCAACACTCACACATTTGTAAGTAACAAAATAATCTTTACCTTAAACTAACAAGCTTCAAAACTGCTATTAATCGATAAAATATCTAGTTTATTGAGTGGAGTGTCGCGTGCATAGGAATCGACTTCACAATCGTGGTATCAGCAGCGATGAAGAGGGGACTCGGCTGCGATGCCTACAATATAGACTTGAACATTTCAATGAGAGAATATACTCGAGAGACCTGGGTGCTTATCAACACGATATAAAGTTAAACTGTTACATTTGTAGATGGAATACGTAGTATAGTGAGACGTAGTCAGTTTGTAATGTTTTGTCTCGCATGCACTTCGCTGCACCAATTTAGTTTTTTAAAGGTTTAATGGTATATCGCCTTGGTAACGCGTGAAGTAAAGTCTGGTAATCATACTAACGCCATAAATGGCAAAATTAGGAGAATTATTAAATGATGTAACGGTTTACTCACGCGTATTTATCGGGGTAGCCCCCCGATAAATACGCGTAGCAGTAGCGTAGTAGCGTAGTAGAGCCGCGTCTGCTCATGATTATGGACTCCGGTTGGTTCCAAAACTAGTCGGGCTTACCCGATAAATACGCGTGAGTAAACCGTTACATCATTTAATAATGAATCATTCTCACGATAATTACTATCAAAATTAGGAGAATTAACAAAAACATTTTTTACAATATCTCGTAAGAAAAAAAAAACGATCATTTCTATACTTGTTTCTGCCTTCAGTCCATTTTTTTTCTGTAAATGTAACGAGCGTCAAAAAGCTAAGTTTCAACTAGATAAATCTATACGTTGCTTCTTACCAAGATAGAGGTTTTGGAGTTTAGGAGGATTCCTAATTAAGAACCCCTAATTAGTACCCTAGAAATAACATGAGTAACATTGCGAACCGCAGCTACCACAAGTAATTCCTCTGAGTAAGTGACGTCACACAATTGTGATTGTTGCGGAAGTTTACGTTTGTTGCGCATGATAAATGAGGACCCTTTAGTTAATTTTATTCATAATTTAACTGTTGTAGTTTGAGTTGTTGGACTAAGTTTGTTATTTAATTTTCGTGGTTTAATCAGTAGAATACAAAATGAAATAAATATACATATTTTGAACCCAAAACCGCATCTTCAATAAGAATTGGACACTATATGACCGACGATTTGACTTTTTCCTATACACGCGTACAATAAGACTGATATCAAAATCATGACGACCTCCGTGGTCGAGTGGCGTACGCACCGGTTTCAAGGTGTCGCTAGCTCTGAGGTCCCGGGTTCGATCCCCGGTCGGGTCAATGTTTAAATTCACATTTCTACATTGTCTCGGGTCTGGGTGTTTGTGGTACCTTCGTTGTATCTGAATTCCATAACACAAGTGCTTCAGCAACTTACTTTGGGTTCAGAACAATGTATGTGATATTGTCCGCATTTATTTATTTATTATTATTATTTATTGTCAACAACAACGTTTACCTGTCCAGGCAATAAATATTTCAGTTTCTCGTTAAACGAACTACCAAATAAACCTTGTTCTGATTTTCCGTTACCAAATACTATAATGATATCAAAATCCCTGGAGTTGGGTATTACATTGCGGGGCATTCACCTAGATACGACATTAAAATATAATACACTATTACTTTGTATTCAAAAGTAAGTACTGAGTAAAGTTAAGCAATTTCAGTTGTTCCGAACTTGACCCTCGCCGAAGTAATTTCAACTGTAGTAATATTTTACTGGCACGAGTCAACAATCTGCTGCAAGCCGTCATTTTATTCGTATCATAAAAACTTTCGGGTATTAACTTTATGGCTTTCTGATTTCCCGTTTGAATTGGCCCTTTCTATTTGAATACCCACTTCAATTCGATGAGATTTTTACACCATTAAAATGAAAAACTCGAATGTAACGATAGTAACTATACGTAAAGTATCTATTATCAACAAAATCGTCTTCAGTCAAATCAATTTAACTTGAACAAACAATTTATATCCCACGAATGGCTCACAAAACAGCTTTTCTTATCTTACATCCACGCATGTTACGCTCACGTAATAATCTAACAAAAAGTCGAATATATCTTACTCAAGAAAAAAAAGCAATCCAAATATGAGGAGTACGCAATACAATAAGCCCGAACATTTGCGAGGCTTCGGGATGAAACTAAGAAAATAAAAGTGATACGTAAGGAAAGGAAATGAAGCGAAAAATCTAATACTTCAACAGGTGTTTCTTCGCCGATCTGCCAGTTTCTCAATTTACGGGCAAATTGGCGCGCCACTCTGATACCTATTAAGAGGAGCTGGGTTATTTCTTTTTATTTCGTGAACTGTGAAGGCCAGGACTTTCAGGGACTGGTAATGAGCTCGAAGGTTGATTGGTTTAGTTTTTGAACGGAAAAGTAAAGACAAGTTCTAGACCGTTCCACGTGTAGGAATTGTACCTAGATAATGTCTAATGTCCACCAGTCTTAGTTTACTTGGCACTAAGATTGAAATCCATTGAATGGTCCTACTAATATCCTACCTACTAATCTTACTTCTTAGTAATATTATAAACGCGAAAGTTGGAATGTTTGGAGTTATGGATATATAGATGTTTGCTCCTCTTCCACGCAAAAACCGCTCACGGATTTAGACAAAACCTCGAACACATAATATAATTTTATAACAAGGATTAACACATAGGAGGCTTTTATCCCGGTTTTTATGTTCCCATGGGATCCTTTTCGATTTGTAGCGGGCGGGCCCGCGGGCAACAGCTAGTATTGTGATATAAAGCAACAGGATTATGTACTGTGACGCTAAACTGCTATTGGCTGAAAATTATCATTTAAGCATTTTCTTGTTATCTATCCGTCACCCTGAGGTTGACAAGTAGACTAGCAACCATTGTACATTATTTATGAATGAGAAAAGTAAATAAATAACTAACCTAAGTATTTTACATGAAGCGAAATCTATTCCCTTACTCTATTTTAATAGACAATACCGTACCTCTAAGTATTTCATTACATTGTAACACAGATGTTGCTGGCAATAGGAAACCTTAAAAATGGTCTAACACCACAATACCTTATGTAAACAAAAATGTTAGTCAAAATAATATCACAATCGGATTTAATTGAATAGAATCGGATTTGGTATAGCTAAAGAATGTAAATACTTTCCCTTGACTTCAATATTGTGCGCTTAGCTTTTTCGAAAATGAATATCGGATAATTTTTGAACTCATCTGATGTAGGAGCTCAAAAGTAGATAAAACTCCGTCGAGTTTGAACTCCTTTGATCTGTCTTCACGAGTAGGTATGTACGTAAGTAGCTTGTAATTAAAAAAAAAACAGTTTTTGACCCCTACGCGGAATAGGCGTGTTATAAGTTTGGCGTGACTACCTGTTTATCTGTCTGAGTCATCATAGCCGCCAAACGGATTAAGCGATTTAAATTTAATTTGTTTTTTATTAAAGGTAAATTATGTCCGTAATTTTATCTTGGTATATAAACTTAAGTTCACTAAAGTTTAAACAAAAAAACATGGAATTAAACCGTAAAATTCGATAAGTTTTAGTAAGGACTGTGAACAGTATTATCTGATTTAGTCATGTTACCACAATATGAGAACACATTGTAAGACAGCCGCGTGCAACAATGAACGAAGCTTTCTGATTTCCCCCGGGCCGGATGCAGCGTAAACATGTCATATTTTACGGGAGTTCCTGCTTTGCTTACTTAAAAAGAACGACAGAAGATAGATAAATAGGAATAAATTTTGCTGTGATCTGTGATTTTCCTTAAGTAATAATTAAAAGCACAAGTAATGGTAAAGATCACTGTTCTTTTTTGAAGACACTTTATTATCTTGAACCATTAAATTACAATACTATCACAGTAACAATTTTTTTTAAGTAAAAATGATTATATCGAAAAATAAGCGAAATAGAACCACAGATTATAAAAAAATATTCTTTTTTTGTTGTTTTAGACTTTAACCTCCTTCATTCTTTACCTCAGCGGTTACGATAAAAAAAAACACTGAATTATTGAAAAGCAAACATTTTTCCATAGACTATTTAGGGGACTATTTTGCCTTAGCCCATAGAGGGGAAGGCAAGGGGAAGTGGAATGTCGACGGTAATCCCGCGAGAAGAGTTAACGATGAATGAATTCTTTATAACTGTTGCTCTTTAGCGCTAAACCTGCCACGGTTAGATGTTATACGCGTTGAATTATTAATATCTGCTCCGTAAAATGGCTACGTTTTCCGGGTGTTACCATTTTTTTGATATCGGTAATTCTATTCTTTCAGTTTCTGAACTACACCCAAGACATTTCCACGAACATGTAAAACCACCATAACACAAAGGAATGGTAGGAAGTTGTATATTATTATAACGATGAGGCTTCCAAACGGTTATAGTTGTACAAATATTAAAATAAAAAGTCATCGACCTTACTCAACAGAAACCTACCTTGTCTTTCTTCACCCTCACTTTTCAAGTAAAAAAGAAGTGATTTCGTCTTATCCGCTTATCAAAATTAAGAGGACAGATAATCGTAACGATTACTCTACAGTCAAGAGCAAATCTTTCAAAATGGAGGTAGGTAAGTAAAGATGGCGCGCATTGTTCTTACGTAATCTTTTATCGCGAGACACGTCTCGAGATTAAAGATGTTTCGAGCGCCCGGCGCTTCCTGACAAACACTACAGTCAGGAAAAACGATCGAGATTTGAAATACGTGCTGAAGTGTTCAAATGTACTTAGCAATGTTTATTTCGGATCCATTTTATATTGTTATAGGGTTATAATGAGGAATAGGTGTGAAAAACTAGGTGATGCACAATTCTTCTTATTTTCACGCGAATTCAAAAAGGAAGAGGTTCTCAATTTTTCAGTATTTTGTTTAAGTTTTTTTTTTTGCTACTTTAGAACCGCGGTCTTTATAAACCGATTTTGTTGGTACTCTTTCATTTAACGTGAAATAGCTGTCATTTGGTCACATAAAAAAACCATCAAGTTTGGCTTGATAGTATTTTATTTGAAGTCAGTCGTATATTTTCGTAGAAACACCTGAGCTCATTACAGCCAAAAAGCCCAGTTAATATTCTCCACTCTATTTTGGTAGGACTGCATTGAAATATACAGTCTATAAATGATTTTTGAAATTCTGTTTTAGATATTGTGTAACTATTATTTTTCGGTACCGCACTGATTAAAAGCGGTAAGTAATAAGTAGACAGCGTCATTACTCACTTAAACACACTTTACTAAATCGGTATGAGAGGCGTTAAGCCGAAAAGCTTACCTACATTTTTTCAAAGTTTTATTTACCGAGTAAAGATATTAGTGTTCTATTTTTAGACCTCTATTCTGGTCTTATAATAGGTGTAGCCATTCAGTCAAGTGATTCTCAAAAAAACTGTTTTCATCTTTTGTATTTCATAATATTTACTGTTACTGATAATAATAGCTGCGAAAGGTTCTCAGTCAACAAACACATCGTTTAAATCTTTAAATTTTGTTAAGTAACTGTAAATCGGGAGCCGAGGAGACATTTTCCTTTCCAACATTGATGTCACGGCGAGCTGACTGGTATAGGTTACCACTCTGTACTCAGTGCGCGCGAAGAGATTGTGATGTGAGTATTGTCCACAAAGGCTTTTCTTAATGTTTGTATAGCCCCTTCAAGAAATATTTAAATTATTTAATGAGTCGTGCAATGCGGTTTATAATGTCATTTGGATCCGTTTGATTTATGTGACAATTTTAGAGCCGTTTGAGTTATAACTTGTATAGGATTACAAAGTTTGTCGGTTAAGGAGGATTATCACCATCTCTTTTCTCAAAAAAACATCACAGAACATGAATATAATTGCAGAAGTGAGACAGCACACTACATGCGTCAGTACTCCTCTCACTTTCCTCATAGATTTGGTGAAAAGCCAAACTTTTTGAGTGTGAAACCGCGAGTGTAAGCGTTCGTTTAATTCGCTTCGATATGTTCGCGCGGATGCGTTTAAAGTTCATATTTTTCCGCATGAATATTAATGGATACACGTATTTAAGGTAAATTTATGGCCGGCGACACAATATATGGATGTTGGCCATGTTGGGAAGATTCATGAAACAGCGCGACTTGCCAGCTACCAAAAATAGCGTGTCTCAACGAATGTTCTCTAATTATGTTTGTTACTTTACTTTCGGAGAGATCAGTGTAGATTCACTCCCTTTACTTTAGGTTTTTATCCTAAAGAAATATAGTACTCCCGTGGGAAGACAACTATGCTCGTTCCTTATAAAGCGATTCAATATACCATCAACAAACTCTTTCTAGTTAACACTTATTAAATAGCCTCCAATGTTCCATAAAATCTGATTGTGAATATTCAACAACTATTAATAAAGGTACCCATGTCACTCCACTTTGAAACGCCCTTTGCAATATGCCTTCAATAAAACACTGTTTATTTTACTTGGCAAGCGAAACAACTTGGCCTCAACATAATAACACTAAAAACTAAACACCCAGTGACCCTTTTGTTTGACACATTTGTATTATTATGATAATAAACATGATATATGAAGTTTGTTTGGTTTTACCTCCAATTTTGAAGCAAAATTTACATTTACAAAATACATTTTATCAAATGTACCTAAATATTGTTAAATACTTTCTGTCGTTCTAGTCAATTAATTGACTTAATTGTTGATAGTGGTCAAAATAACAAGGTTTTATTCCAACTAGGCCGTTTTTCAAATACTTTTAAAACGTTACAATAATGACTTTGGCACACAGGTCATAGAGAAGATCTGTCAAAAATATCAACAGACTATTCCATAATCTATAATCAATGCAGTAAATGCAGTAATGCGTTTTACTTCTTTTTTTCGTTAATTCTTCTTACAGATAAAAATTCACATCAAAATAATCGTAAATACCCTCTACTTTCATATCGATCTACTACTAAATACAGAAGATTAACTACCATGAAATGCCTTATAAAATTAGGTGCACATAACAAAAAACCTTTAGAAAGATTTCGAAAAGTGTCACTCATCGCTTTAAATTACGAAATAACTTCATAACACGGCGGGTGTCAAAAGATTATTTCAGCAAAAGTAAATAGCTAATTAGGATTAGACACTTCGTAATATCAAAATGCTTAGAACATTATTTACTTGTAGATTTTACTAGATGTTTACACTATAATTATTGAAAACACCGTTAATTAACTAAAATATACAAAGCCTTACAGCGAGATTATAATTACGAAATAATTACAAGCAAATTAGTAGAATAATCTGAAATTAAATTGTCTTTGTAGCCTGCAAAATTGTAAAAACAATTTTAACAAAACGTGTAATAATGTTATTAATCGATTAAGGTACAAATGCTCATTAATGAAATTAAGGCAACACGACTGTGTCCCGCCTAGTATAGCAAAGCAGCACTGCCTCTTTTTCTCGAAGCAGTTTAGAGGTTGATTCGAACTTCAGAACTGCCTGCGAAATGTAGGTTTCTGGTAACCAAGCAAGCATTGTAGAAACAGGGTTTGTTAAAAAAAATAAAAAAATCTTTGAATGCAACATCTGCGTTGCTCTTTCAGAAAGCCCAAATTGGATTTTAAATAAAACTTCGAAGAAAAGCGACCACCAAATTAGAATTTTCTTAAAATACGTTAAAAGAAAAAGTTTTCCTTCTTTTGAAGATTGTTTCTAACGCGTCAAGTCAGTTTTGCACATGGATATTTAACAATTTATTTAGCTTAAATAAAGGGTTTAACAACGCCGGTACTTTTGAAGATATTGAAATATTTAAATTTTAATTTGGAGCGTCTATGGATTAAATGCAAAACTATAAATTGATATGATATAGCAGTAGTAGTAGATGCACACGTGAAACAAGCAGAACGATCAACGTGAAATGAGATATCGCAAAACGCAGTAGCCAAGTAGCATCAGAAACGCAGAATGTATGAAGATGAAATTCCTTTCGATAGCTCACGTGACTTTGTCCTGTCATCTCCATGAGGGCAGGCGTGTTTCAGGAGCTCATAGTACTCGTACAAGTGACAACAACATAAGTGGGTAAATCTGCTTGAAAAAGCAACATATACCTTAAGTGGTCAAAGATCAAAAGCCGTGCTATATATTCTTTGATAACGAATGTTCGCTTCGCCTACGTCGGACATGAATAATGCCGTAGGCGAGGACTAAATAATTTTACAAAATGTCATTACCTACCATCTTTTTAAACGTGAACAAAAGAATTAATTTATTCCTAAAGCCATTTGTTTAACAAAGAAATTATCATGAAAGAACAATTTAAATCTTTTTTGGATTATATTAAACGCTTTTTACGTAGGCTGTCTTGTAGGTACTGATTCTATACATTGTAAAATAAATTGAATTTAGGCCTGTAGGTACTATGCCATCTTCGCCTTAAGGACTTAAAATTTTACCTTCAGAAAACTTAAATAAGTAAATGGCACACCAAAAAAAACCTGTTTTCACCTACAAAAAACATTACTGTCTCATAATAGCTAGTCGTCAGAGATACCATAAAAATATCGGAATATCGTAATAGTAAGGTCGTTACTATAATAACGTAATAGAGCAATATACGATGACGATGTCTTCTGGCCAAATTAATCTGGTTCACAACTCTATGGCTTCTTGTGAGGGATTGAGAGGCGATGCTCCGCTTCCCACGTCATTATTGACATGCTTTAACTCAAAAAAAAAAATGTTTTTGCTGTTACGGCTTTACATAAGAAAATAAATGTTTTTATTAATAAACCGTCCGTACCCCAATTTGCATGGCATTTTTTTATTATACCAGCAAACCGTCGATTCTAACTCAAACCCTTATAAAGATAAAGAAAAATTGGAAACATTATTAACTGATGTTTCAAATTTTTGTTTCCTTTACTCGTTACCTACACCCTATTTGCCGCGACTAACTGATTTATGCATTTATCACTGCGATATCTTACGCGATTGTCGATCTCAGATTTCAATATTTGAAATACATATTGCTTCGTGACTTTTTCCTTCACCGTTTATCATTGGTGTCAAACAGTCAAGAAAGTAGGTATTTCTTAAGAAGTCACATTGGCACTTGCGTCCGTTCGTTGGTGTCAATCTTGCACCTGTGCATACATATTCGTTCGTAAGAGCCTTGGAAACCAATATTAGTTTGAGATATAGCTCGACATAATTATTATCTTCTTAGCTACCTGGTGGCTATAATAAACGTGACGTTATATTATACAACCGAATATCTGAAGAAACTAAAGCAATATTTCCTTAGGAATATTGTATTTGACGCAGTTTTACTAGAAATAAGTATTTATAATGATGTTAGCAATTACTAGTTTCGAAAATAATACTAGACAAAAGAATGATGATTCAATTCATTTTACCACCAATTTGAGTAAAATAATCACCATTAAAATACCTCATACTACAAAGTTAGAGAGATTAACGCAAGACGCTTTTAACTATGTAGTTGCATCAAAAACAACACTATTTACTACACAGATTAATGTTTTCCTTTAATTTGGTGTCTAAAAACAATCCACTCTCATTTCGTGATAATTAATTTGTTTATTATAAATACCTGTTTTAACATTGTTGTTGTTGTTGGTGCCTGAAGCCTGGCTGAACAGCGACGCGCCGGTGAGCCGGGCTCGACGGAGAATCCACCACATCTTGGTGAAAATTGCTGACTAATTACTTCTCAATATGTATTAATCAATCGATGCAATTGGCAAATATTAGAACACAATATTCCACAGCTATTTACAGTTCTTTATTCAAATTTTAGCGGGTATTTTCTTAAAAAGTTACTGCAATCACTATTTACGCCGGAAAAGTGTTTTTCTTTTCAGGTTTGATATCGAAAAAGTATTTAATTGAATCTAAGTGACGTACTCAATTGAATTGTTGATGTTTTTATTCATAATCGAGTCGTGATGTTAGATCGCGCGTCGTGTTGTAGACCGGGGTTGGGAACACCCTCGCCACCCGCTAGCTAACACAATACTGCCTGACATTTACAGTCACGGCATGCGCAGTGCTGCCCTCTAACAGGTGAATATTTGGACCCTTACTTATAATTAACGAAGGTATTTTGATATTATGCTTTTAAATAACTTTTATGATCTTATTAATAAGGGTTGCGTATATTTATGGTACGTAGTTATCGGCATTTCAATGGTCTAATTTTCCCTGTAGAATGTATAACTTTACAAAGTCATGGTTTTGTTTGACTTTTATCAAGTCTGGCAAAGTGAGTGAAATAATAAATCTTTTG
This sequence comes from Trichoplusia ni, assembly GCF_003590095.1. Taxonomy (NCBI): domain Eukaryota; kingdom Metazoa; phylum Arthropoda; class Insecta; order Lepidoptera; family Noctuidae; genus Trichoplusia; species Trichoplusia ni. The sequence continues at coordinate 846,135 of NC_039485.1, forward strand.
CACTTGACTTCGACGTGTTGTGGATTTATTGTTTTACTAACTGTTACCCGCGGGCCCTCCCGCTACATATGAAAGTGATCTCACGAGAACATAAAAACTATTCTAGGTATATGTTAATCCTGGTTGTAAACTATCTGTGGACCAAGTTGTGTCTAAATCCGTTCAATCGTTTTTCCGTGAAAGAGGAACGAACATACATACACACAAACTTTTGCGTTTATAATCATATATTAGTATGATATTTGTTAATATTTATTATTTCCTATTTATGTTCTCTGCGTCTAGTCCCTTAAGGTCCGGCAGACCGAGGAGTCATCGCGGATTTTTCTGCTTTTTCATCTACCTTCATACTATTCTGGAATACGCATTTTAATGTTTATTTTACTGACCTACTTAATATAAACAAAGGTTCATTTAATGGGATTCCGTACCTAAAGGGTTACAACAGGCTCTACTGCTAAGAGTCGCTATTTTTTTTTTCTGACCGTCCGTCTGCCTTCCTGTTACTAGGCTCTATCTCATGAACCGTGATATCGAGACAATCGGGATTTCCACGAGCCCCATTACTAAGGCTAAGCTGTTTGTCCGTCTGATCGTCCGTCTATCACTAGTTGTATCTCATGAACCGTGATGAATCTAGCCAGTTGAAATTTTCACACATTTTGTATTTCGGTTTCCGCTATAAAACAAGAAATGAAAATTTAGTACCGGTTACCCATTAGCCGCTTGTTTTTTTAGCCTATTTTACGGAACCCTCAGTCACAAATCCGACTCTTAATCAAACTACTTTATCATTACTTTTTCCACTAACTTATGCAACTAACTTTTCTATTTGCAAATATACTCGTTTTTAGTTTATATTACGATACGTGAAAACCAAGAAAAGGTATTGACGCGCTCTTTGGCTCTCATCAGAAATGTTTACTGAGAGAAGTTCGAGTTCCAAGCCAATTCAATTATCACTAAAAGTTGGCAAAAGGTTGCTCTTCTAAGTTTGGCTCTAATGTTAAAGAACCAATTTATTTGCCACGTGTTCCTAAACTATATACATCTACGTATACCTAATATAAGTGCATTTACGTAAGACTTATAACCTACCTGTTCAGTACAACATTCGGCTACTACACATTACTTTAGTTCACCATGTAATCCGTCGAGTTCTTAGTTTTGGGCAAAATGCCAAAAAGGTTTTCTTCCAAATTTTTACTTGCCCACCTTTTATTTGGCAATATAAGATACGTGAATGATTAATCTTAAACACTTTTCCTTGCTAATTAAGTACAATGAATAGCGAATATTCTGGGAAAAGAATAATTTCGTTCTCTCAAATTTATTTCGGCTCGTACATTCTTTCTGGCATTTAGGCTGCGCTTCACCAAGAGGTGTGCGAAAATGCGTAGCGATGGGAGTTATTATAGAACCAATAAAATCGCTATAATCGCTATGCTCCTCCTCTGTCAGCGCAGCTCTGGTGGAAACGTCTCAGCGGAGCTATGTTTTTGAGCATATTTTGCGTTTTGTACATAAACAATGTGTATTCAGGAGGATGTCTTGCGAGGCTTACGACATACTGTAAGCATCTTCGCATCGCAAATGAATGCGTATTTTCAGCTCCAGTACACATTCCTGTGCAAAAACAACCTTCAATCAGGTTTGTTTACCAACTAATTCCAACTAATTACAAAAACCTTAGGTGTAATTTTAAAATTGCATAAAAGGCATTTTAGTAAAATTTTATATTTAAGCAAAACAAGTGAATTAGTCACAACTACGAGTTTAAAACAGATTAAAACAAATAAAATAAAATAATAGTACAATTAATTCAATTTGTTTATTACAAATATTATACGTAGCTACTTTTTAATCATACATAATATGCATACTATAAACTTACAAAAATGTATGAAAAATGCGCCAAGCTTTCGAAACAGTCTTTATGTGCCAACACTTTGTTTATGGCACTTGATATCATTAATAAAAAAGTTTATGAACCATAGATTTAATAGAATACAATAAAAAAAACTTAATGGCATAATGATTGTGTCCTTGGCCGAGATATTATTCATCAAATGACAAGTCCAGAAGCAGATAATTTAGTTAGGATTGCTTGTGATGGTAATGGCAGCCAATGTCGTAAGAAGCAAGTGTTCTTAACTCATGAATGGCGCTCATTAAGCGACATATTTACTATTCTTTTGTCGACTTATGTTCTGGGGTCAACTGATTGGAACTTCAAATGACAAAAAGTTGTGCTAAGGGCCAATTGTTCAATCAACAACGTCCTGTTCTCTGAGAAATTAATATGGCGGTTTGACAAATTTTTAAACAAAATCGTCAAATATTCGGCTGATAAAAGTTATCTGGAAATTGAAAACTCGACCCTTTATTTTTGATCATAACAAGACGTTCCATTAAAATCGAGAAAACTTTACGATTTGTAGAGTCGTGCTTCCACAAAACCCTAGTTTTACTCAAAAGGTAGTTTAAAGTAATATGAAAATAAAAAAATACTTTATTGATAGAAGAAAATCTCATACTGATTTGTTAAGTCAAATTAAGCTTAAAGTTCAAATACATGTTAACGTAGCTTCGGACATATCATTTATGTGTATTTACGACCAGATACTCGTACATTAAAAATACAAATATGAATAACTCGCGTACCATACGTCCTTTACATCAGAGTAATAAAACAAAACTGTATAAAAAGGCTTAATTAAAAGTGTTAACCTTCCTTTATTATAAACGACTAGAAAAGCCACTCGCCACAGTAAAGAAAAAACAATAAAAAAACAACACAACGGACAATGCATGATCTACAACAAAAATAAATTTAAATGGTTTACAACCAACAGGTTAGGACCGTTTGGGATACAAATAGAGTGAGTCCCCGAATGATACCAGTATATTCGATAACTTCGGAGATGTTGTAGTGAGGAAGTAAGACAGCGCACTACATATGTATTGGCATTTACTCACACGATTATAACCAAATAAGTGTTGCTTTAAATATCATATTGATTGCAGATAGCGTTCATAGCCTCTACCCTCCATCAGAGAAAATTAAGTACCTTCCGCTTAATAGGTTCAAAATGAGGAAAATAATGTAGAGAATCTAACACATCGTGTTTACAAAGCATCTGTAGATGTTATTGTGAAACATGATCGATAAACTTTTCACGTAAAAAAATTGATAATCTTTGCAAGGGCAAAAGATGATAAAGAATACTTTATCGATAGTAAAAGGAGTTTAAATTAAAATAGGTTTAAATCGAATTCAGATTACAGCTATAAAATGCGAGTTAATGAAGTTTGTTATGATGATATGGATGATTTGATATTCGGTATGGCTGATACTGCGACAGACTGCGGCTTCACCCCGAGGTGCCGGCCCCCGCGGCGGTGTTGTTCTTTGCTTTGTAATCCGCTAACTCTTTAAGCTTGGCGTTTTCTGCGACCAATGCTTGCACTCGCTGTTCGTACTTCTGTCTCAATTCCTGTTAAAGACAAACGTTGTCAAGAAGGTTTTTTGGATGTCTTGGATAGAAGCATTCTAAACAGATTGTTTTTTTTTAACAATGTGGGAGACATTAAGGACATTAACTCTTATGTCGCAGGGGTACTTGAAACATTCAAATCTCATGCAAATACACCTAGACTCAGAACCAGCATTCGTGGATCACGTAAATACTTGTACTACGCGTATGGAGAATATGGAGATGACAGATCAAAGTCACGTAATTTATCGAAACGCAATGTCATTTCCATCATTTGCGTATTATCTGACTGGAGGGGTTGGGACAGTTGTATCAAGAATAACAGCAGCCATTAGCACTGACCTTAAAGATGGCGAGTTGTGTTTCATACTCCTTCTTCAAGTCATCGTTGAGTGTGGTGCTGGTCTGCGCTCGCTGCAGCACGAGCCCGTACCTGTCCTTCTCCGCCTTGAAGCGAGCTTCCATCGCTTGGAGACGATCCTACAATTTAGGAAACATTCAGGAATTGAATCCTTGTGTCCCGGGGGATTCCACAAACATTCAAGTCACATGCACAGAGACACCCAGACTATGGACAAGCAGTCGTGGATCACACAAATGCTTGTCCTACACAGCGATCGAACTCGCGACACATCGTGATTTGGCGGATGACCACAACCACTCAGCTATCTGTGCAGACAGTGAAGTGAACTTCACTGACTGCTTACCAAACTTCGTGAATGTAAACGTTCTCTAAATCTAGAATGCACTTACTGACTATCTACCGACACAGATTGCCGTGGCACTATAGCTTTAAATTTTTATTTGAAAAATCCTTAAAAATGAATTAAAGCAGCACAACTACTTAATGACATTTCGCTGATTTACCTCCATAGCTTTGACTTCAGAGTTCCTAATTTCCAGCAGATCTTTAGTGATCACGTTGATGTCCTTGAGTGACTGCACTTGCGTGGTCAGAGCTTCAATCTGCAGTTCCTGATTCTTCACCATCTTAGTCTTATCGAAGATCATTCCACGAGCCTTGCTTAGCAACTGGAATGGCATACATATATTACATGAGCTTAAAATAGTCTTTAAAATATTGAATCATCTTCATCCTAGCCTTTTCTCGACTATGTTGATGTCGGCTTCCAGACTAACCGGATGCAGTTAAGTACCAGTATTTTACAAGGATCAACTACCCTCGACCGCCTCAACCTAGTTACCTGGGCTACACGATAACCCTTTGTAAGACTGGTCAAACTTTCTAGCTTCTGACTAACGGTAACAAGTATGGTGGTCAAAGATTTGTTAATAACGGCGGGAAACAACAATATATCGTACTTTCCGTGACACAGAGGAACTCGTTGACATAGATCGTCACCCATCCACCGACCGTCTGTATCAAGCGTAGTTTAACCTCGATCAACTTGTGCAGTTAGTTTTGGGTTTAGCCCCAAAACTGCGTAATTTACATAAACTTCAAATATTGTATAATAAATATACAACCAACAAAATAATTTTCAATTGGCAACGCACACATGCTCAATACATAAATCAATGGATCCTGATTTACGGAAAGCTTGAATAGTTGGCTTTATTTTACGTTTGTACTACATAACAATGACATTCGCGCGAATTTACAGCTAAAAGCTTTATTTTATTCTGAATCCGAATTTATGTTCTATCAGTTTAAAATGTTGATAAATAGAGTGAGAAAAAATAAAGTGCAGGAATTCAGAATGACGTAAATAAAATTTGACCAATTTCCTAAAGTATTCACCATAAATGTGTTGTGTTAGCAAAATGTTTTGACAAACCTCTTCGTGTTGCTGTTTAATATTTTCAATCATCTCATGGTTCTTGCCGGTAGGTTTTGATAAAGCAGCCTGGAAGTTCCGTCTCCAAGTTCTTGACCCTCGCTTTGAGAAGGTCGATCTCTTCTTCACGGACCTGTGTGGCGAACACAAAGTAGTCTATGAACATATTCCTAAGTATTTCAAGTAAATGTAAAAACCGCTGGTACAAATGTTTTAAAATAATTTACATACATTTTTCTAATACCGATCTTTATGATACCGAGGCCAAATGTTTCCAAATGTAAATAACGTCCTGCTAACATAATTTGTTAACTATTACAGTTAACAGTTAAAAAATTTAACATAATTTTTCAAATAGACCGAGATAGATGTTATCACTCTTATATGTAATTTTTTACGCTAGCTGGAAGCGAGATTTCCTAATACAGAAGAAATGTAGAAGTATGGTTATCGCCTCTTTTAAAGTCCTGACAAATGTAGTTGCAGGGTTCGCATACAGTAAGAGTTTATTTTATTATTTTTCTAAGTATTTGAATTCAAATATATGTTTTCCTGATTTCTCGTTCTCAAGGAATTATTTGCTAATACAATAATTTTACATACCTTTAATTCTAGTTTAAATCCGTCTTCTGTCCTTTCGCTTTTGACCTTTCTAATTCTTCAATCTTCTTCAGAAGCTCTTGTTCCCTCTGAGCCCAATCACCCTGCTATCACAAAATATTAATTTCGTTGTTATCCTTTACACGGCGTAACATTAGCATAAAAGCCTTTTTACTGATAATTTAAAATATCATCAATAAACCTTGACTGGTTCTTCACAGTAACTTGGACGCTAGCCTGATTGCGAAAATTAAAATAAGATTTTCGTGTTTCGGTTCCTGAAAACTATTAACTTACAGTTTCTTTAGCCTTGTCTTCGACAAGCTGAATACCATTAGGCGTCGGTTGTGGCACGCTTTGCACATCTGGTTTTAACTTCAAACAGTTTCTGCTGGTTTGGCCTCCTTTACTTCTTCTGATTTGATTCCCGTTTCGCTGGGTGTAATCACGGGTCGGCCTGAGGATACAAATAAATAATATAGACATGCTTCATCTTAGAAACATTAAAAAAAACATCTTCAATGTATTAATATTGTTTTGGCTGTCATTTTATTTAAACTCTATATCAGGGAGGTAACTAAACGTATAAGGGTAGAGGCTTTTGCGCAGAGGTGGAACATCTAAAGGCTAAAATAACCTATTACTGTATGAATAACTGTTAGTCTTTGTTATCGTATGACATTTCGAACAAAATTACGCTTTTTTTAAATCTTTAATCTTGCAATCCTTGTAAACTATCCGTTGTAATGTTACTCACAACTTTTACTTCCTCGCTGGCTGGTGTCTGGATGGGTTGTGGCGCAGCGGCTCCCTCCACCGCCTGACTCCTGAAGCTGGGGCTGGACAGGATCTGCCTGCAAATTAACCAAATGGAATACTTATTTTACTTTGTGAAATCATTTGGAAATTTCCATGATCTAATAAACTGCTCTTTCGCGAATAAATTAATCATCATAAACTTAATTTGAAAATTTAATTGCGCAATATCATTTTATAAAACTCCATAATTATAAAATTCATATACTTCTGCATCCTATTGAACTGTACTCTATTCAATTAAACGTTTCATACAAATATTTCCATTCTTACAAATATTGCTTGTACAAAGCACTCAAATCTAGAGGTTTTCACTTTGTCATATACAAGTGGCGTCGTTGTTGAACCGAATCGAACATTCCCATTGAAGCGTAGTATGCATATACCTTTTAGCTCCGGGACCATTGTGCGCTTTGAGTATTGGACCCTCCTACTCGTGTCCGATGCCTCGAGACCGGACGTCGTCAGTTTCCGTCGGCATTCAAAACTTAAGTAAATTATAAACCGACGTCATTGGAGATGGAAGCAATACTTTAGGGACAATAGGAGAGGGAATTGTGTAACTAAACCCTCGACGCAATGGTGAATTAGTGGAGGAAACATTTCAGATAGAGCTTCATAGATGTACTAGAGTTACAGATGTAGATTTTAAACATGTTTAAAAGTAACGGGCCCGAATTCTGCGCTAATATTTCTCAGCCATCATTAGGCCGGAAGTTTTTTAAATTTCTGACGACTCATTTTTTATTACTTGCACTTAAGGCATGTCTTGGTGGCCTTCACCTTTTCGAAGGACAGTAACTAATTCTCGTAGTACCTATTTACCTAAGTTTATTATAAAGTAATCAAAGTTACTAATAGTTTATAGTTACTAGTAGTTTTAGGTTAGTACCTATTACAGACTCTGGTATTTAGTTTAAATCAACTTTGAATAATTAAATACTTTGTCTATTTGAATGTTTTGATACCAGTCTTGTAACTGTCAAAGAGATTTTCATGAAGTTTGCTACAGACTTAAATTGTATTCAAAATTTAACCATGATAAGTTGGTTTTAAAGGTCTACTATTTACTATTT